>NW_027476866.1:0-127289 GCF_051020955.1 Megalopta genalis
AAGATTTAGCTTCAAATCCATTCGAAACAAATGATTTAACATCAGATAAATGCGATATAAGTGATATAGCTTCAAATTCAGACGAAACAAACGAATTAGCTTCATATCCAAGCCAAACACATGATTTAGCTTCAAATCAATTCGAAGTAGAAGGATTAGCTTCAAATCCATGCGATACAAATGATTTAGCTTCAGATAGTTGCGATATAAGTGATATAGCTTCAAATGCAGGGGAATCAAACGAGATAGCTTCAAATCCAAGCGAAACACATGATTTAGCTTCAAATCAATGCGATGTAGAAGGTATAGCTTCAAATCCACGCGAAACACTTGATTTAGCTTCAAATCAATGCGATATAGAAGGTTTATCTTCAAATCCATGCGACAATAATGATATAGTTTAAGATACTTGCGATATAAGAGATATAGCTTCAAATGCAGATGAAAGAAACGAGTTAGCTTCAAATCCATGCGAAACACATGATTTAGCTTCAAATCGATGCGATGTAGAAGGTATAGCTTGAAATCCACGAGAAACACTTGATTTAGCTTCAAATCAATGCGATATAGAAGGTTTATCTTCAAATCCATGCGACACTAATGATATAGTTTAAGATACTTGCGATATAAGAGATATAGCTTCAAATGCAGACGAAAGAAACGAGTTAGCTTCAAATCCATGCGAAACACATGATTTAGCTTTAAATCAATGCGATGTAGAAGGTTTAGCTTCAAATCCATGCGAAACAAATGATTTAGCTTCAAACGCTTGGGATATAAGTGATATAGCTTCAAATGCATACCAAACAATCGAGTTAGCTTCAAATCCATGCGAAACACATGATTTAGCTGCAAATCAATGCGATGTTGAAGGTTTTGCTTCAAATCCATGCCACACAAATGAATAAGCTTCAGATACTTGTGATATAAGTGATATAGATTCAAATGCAGAAGAAACAAACGAGTTAGCTTCATATCCAAGCGAAACACATGATTTAGCTTTAAATCAATGCGATGTAGAAGGTTTGGCTTCAAATCCATGCTAAACAAATGATTTAACATCAGATAGTTGCGATATAAGTGATATAGTTTCACATGCAGACGAAACAAACGAATTAGCTTCATATCCCAGCCAAACACATGATTTAGCTTTCAAATCAATTCGAAGTAGAAGGATTAGCTTCAAATCCATGCGATACAAATGATTTAGCTTCAGATAGTTGCGATATAAGTGATATAGCTTCAAATGCAGGGGAATCAAACGAGATAGCTTCAAATCCAAGCGAAGCGCATGATTTAGCTTCAAATCAATGCGATGTAGAAGGTATAGCTTCAAATCCACGCGAAACACTTGATTTAGCTTCAAATCAATGCGATATAGAAGGTTTATCTTCAAATCCATGCGACAATAATGATATAGTTTAAGATACTTGCGATATAAGAGATATAGCTTCAAATGCAGATGAAAGAAACGAGTTAGCTTCATATCCATGCGAAACACATGATTTAGCTTCAAATCGATGCGATGTAGAAGGTATAGCTTGAAATCCACGAGAAACACTTGATTTAGCTTCAAATCAATGCGATATAGAAGGTTTATCTTCAAATCCATGCGACAGTAATGATATAGTTTAAGATACTTGCGATATAAGAGATATAGCTTCAAATGCAGACGAAAGAAACGAGTTAGCTTCAAATCCATGCGAAACACATGATTTAGCTTTAAATCAATGCGATGTAGAAGGTTTAGCTTCAAATCCATGCGAAACAAATGATTTAGCTTCAAACGCTTGGGATATAAGTGATATAGCTTCAAATGCATACCAAACAATCGAGTTAGCTTCAAATCCATGCGAAACACATGATTTAGCTGCAAATCAATGCGATGTTGAAGGTTTTGCTTCAAATCCATGCCACACAAATGAATAAGCTTCAGATACTTGTGATATAAGTGATATAGATTCAAATGCTGAAGAAACAAACGAGTTAGCTTCATATCCAAGCGAAACACATGATTTAGCTTTAAATCAATGCGATGTAGAAGGTTTGACTTCAAATCCATGCTAAACAAATGATTTAACATCAGATAGTTGCGATATAAGTGATATAGTTTCACATGCAGACGAAACAAACGAGATAGCTTCAAATCCAATCGAAACACATGATTTAGCTGCAAATCAATGCGATATAGAAGATTTAGCTTCAAATCCATGAGAAACAAATGATTTAACATCAGATAGTTGCGATATAAGTGATATAGCTTCAAATGCAGGAGGTAAACAATCGAGTTAGCTTCAAATCCATGCAAAACACATGATTTAGCTGGAAATCAATGCGATGAAGAAGATTTAGCTTCAAATCCATTCGAAACAAATGATTTAACATCAGATAAATGCGATATAAGTGATATAGCTTCAAATTCAGACGAAACAAACGAATTAGCTTCATATCCAAACCAAACACATGATTTAGCTTCAAATCAATTCGAAGTAGAAGGATTAGCTTCAAATCCATGCGATACAAATGATTTAGCTTCAGATAGTTGCGATATAAGTGATATAGCTTCAAATGCAGGGGAATCAAACGAGATAGCTTCAAATCCAAGCGAAACACATGATTTAGCTTCAAATCAATGCGATGTAGAAGGTATAGCTTCAAATCCACGTGAAACACTTGATTTAGCTTCAAATCAATGCGATATAGAAGGTTTATCTTCAAATCCATGCGACAATAATGATATAGTTTAAGATACTTGCGATATAAGAGATATAGCTTCAAATGCAGATGAAAGAAACGAGTTAGCTTCAAATCCATGCGAAACACATGATTTAGCTTCAAATCGATGCGATGTAGAAGGTATAGCTTGAAATCCACGAGAAACACTTGATTTAGCTTCAAATCAATGCGATATAGAAGGTTTATCTTCAAATCCATGCGACACTAATGATATAGTTTAAGATACTTGCGATATAAGAGATATAGCTTCAAATGCAGACGAAAGAAACGAGTTAGCTTCAAATCCATGCGAAACACTTGATTTATATTCAAATCAATGCGATATAGAAGGTTTAGCTTCAAATCCATGCGAAACAAATGATTTAGCATCAGATAAATGCGATCTAAGTGATATAGCTTCAAATGCAGGAGGTAAACAATCGAGTTAGCTTCAAATCCACACGGAACACATGATTTAGCTTCAAATCAATGCGATATAGAATGTTTAGCTTCAAATCCATGCGAAACAAATGATTTAGCATCAGATAAATGCGATCTAAGTGATATAGCTTCAAATGCAGGAGGTAAACAATCCAGTTAGCTTCAATTCCATGCAAAACACATGATTTAGCTGGAAATCAATGCGATGAAGAAGATTTAGCTTCGAATCCATTCGAAACACATGATTTAACATCAGATAAATGCGATATAAGTGATATAGCTTCAAATTCAGACGAAACAAACGAATTAGCTTCATATCCAAGCCAAACACATGATTTAGCTTCAAATCAATTCGAAGTAGAAGGATTAGCTTCAAATCCATGCGATACAAATGATTTAGCTTCAGATAGTTGCGATATAAGTGATATAGCTTCAAATGCAGGGGAATCAAACGAGATAGCTTCAAATCCAAGCGAAACACATGATTTAGCTTCAAATCAATGCGATGTAGAAGGTATAGCTTCAAATCCACGCGAAACACTTGATTTAGCTTCAAATCAATGCGATATAGAAGGTTTATCTTCAAATCCATGCGACAATAATGATATAGTTTAAGATACTTGCGATATAAGAGATATAGCGTCAAATGCAGATGAAAGAAACGAGTTAGCTTCAAATCCATGCGAAACACATGATTTAGCTTCAAATCGATGCGATGTAGAAGGTATAGCTTGAAATCCACGAGAAACACTTGATTTAGCTTCAAATCAATGCGATATAGAAGGTTTATCTTCAAATCCATGCGACACTAATGATATAGTTTAAGATACTTGCGATATAAGAGATATAGCTTCAAATGCAGACGAAAGAAACGAGTTAGCTTCAAATCCACGCGAAACACATGATTTAGCTTTAAATCAATGCGATGTAGAAGGTTTAGCTTCAAATCCATGCGAAACAAATGATTTAGCTTCAAACGCTTGGGATATAAGTGATATAGCTTCAAATGCATACCAAACAATCGAGTTAGCTTCAAATCCAAGCGAAACACATGATTTAGCTTCAAATCAATGCGATATAGAAGGTTTATCTTCAAATCCATGCGACAATAATGATATAGTTTAAGATACTTGCGATATAAGAGATATAGCTTCAAATGCAGATGAAAGAAACGAGTTAGCTTCAAATCCATGCGAAACACATGATTTAGCTTCAAATCGATGCGATGTAGAAGGTATAGCTTGAAATCCACGAGAAACACTTGATTTAGCTTCAAATCAATGCGATATAGAAGGTTTATCTTCAAATCCATGCGACACTAATGATATAGTTTAAGATACTTGCGATATAAGAGATATAGCTTCAAATGCAGACGAAAGAAACGAGTTAGCTTCAAATCCATGCGAAACACATGATTTAGCTTTAAATCAATGCGATGTAGAAGGTTTAGCTTCAAATCCATGCGAAACAAATGATTTAGCTTCAAACGCTTGGGATATAAGTGATATAGCTTCAAATGCATACCAAACAATCGAGTTAGCTTCAAATCCATGCGAAACACATGATTTAGCTGCAAATCAATGCGATGTTGAAGGTTTTGCTTCAAATCCATGCCACACAAATGAATAAGCTTCAGATACTTGTGATATAAGTGATATAGATTCAAATGCAGAAGAAACAAACGAGTTAGCTTCATATCCAAGCGAAACACATGATTTAGCTTTAAATCAATGCGATGTAGAAGGTTTGGCTTCAAATCCATGCTAAACAAATGATTTAACATCAGATAGTTGCGATATAAGTGATATAGTTTCACATGCAGACGAAACAAACGAATTAGCTTCATATCCCAGCCAAACACATGATTTAGCTTCAAATCAATTCGAAGTAGAAGGATTAGCTTCAAATCCATGCGATACAAATGATTTAGCTTCAGATAGTTGCGATATAAGTGATATAGCTTCAAATGCAGGGGAATCAAACGAGATAGCTTCAAATCCAAGCGAAGCGCATGATTTAGCTTCAAATCAATGCGATGTAGAAGGTATAGCTTCAAATCCACGCGAAACACTTGATTTAGCTTCAAATCAATGCGATATAGAAGGTTTATCTTCAAATCCATGCGACAATAATGATATAGTTTAAGATACTTGCGATATAAGAGATATAGCTTCAAATGCAGATGAAAGAAACGAGTTAGCTTCATATCCATGCGAAACACATGATTTAGCTTCAAATCGATGCGATGTAGAAGGTATAGCTTGAAATCCACGAGAAACACTTGATTTAGCTTCAAATCAATGCGATATAGAAGGTTTATCTTCAAATCCATGCGACAGTAATGATATAGTTTAAGATACTTGCGATATAAGAGATATAGCTTCAAATGCAGACGAAAGAAACGAGTTAGCTTCAAATCCATGCGAAACACATGATTTAGCTTTAAATCAATGCGATGTAGAAGGTTTAGCTTCAAATCCATGCGAAACAAATGATTTAGCTTCAAACGCTTGGGATATAAGTGATATAGCTTCAAATGCATACCAAACAATCGAGTTAGCTTCAAATCCATGCGAAACACATGATTTAGCTGCAAATCAATGCGATGTTGAAGGTTTTGCTTCAAATCCATGCCACACAAATGAATAAGCTTCAGATACTTGTGATATAAGTGATATAGATTCAAATGCTGAAGAAACAAACGAGTTAGCTTCATATCCAAGCGAAACACATGATTTAGCTTTAAATCAATGCGATGTAGAAGGTTTGACTTCAAATCCATGCTAAACAAATGATTTAACATCAGATAGTTGCGATATAAGTGATATAGTTTCACATGCAGACGAAACAAACGAGATAGCTTCAAATCCAATCGAAACACATGATTTAGCTGCAAATCAATGCGATATAGAAGATTTAGCTTCAAATCCATGAGAAACAAATGATTTAACATCAGATAGTTGCGATATAAGTGATATAGCTTCAAATGCAGGAGGTAAACAATCGAGTTAGCTTCAAATCCATGCAAAACACATGATTTAGCTGGAAATCAATGCGATGAAGAAGATTTAGCTTCAAATCCATTCGAAACAAATGATTTAACATCAGATAAATGCGATATAAGTGATATAGCTTCAAATTCAGACGAAACAAACGAATTAGCTTCATATCCAAGCCAAACACATGATTTAGCTTCAAATCAATTCGAAGTAGAAGGATTAGCTTCAAATCCATGCGATACAAATGATTTAGCTTCAGATAGTTGCGATATAAGTGATATAGCTTCAAATGCAGGGGAATCAAACGAGATAGCTTCAAATCCAAGCGAAACACATGATTTAGCTTCAAATCAATGCGATGTAGAAGGTATAGCTTCAAATCCACGTGAAACACTTGATTTAGCTTCAAATCAATGCGATATAGAAGGTTTATCTTCAAATCCATGCGACAATAATGATATAGTTTAAGATACTTGCGATATAAGAGATATAGCTTCAAATGCAGATGAAAGAAACGAGTTAGCTTCAAATCCATGCGAAACACATGATTTAGCTTCAAATCGATGCGATGTAGAAGGTATAGCTTGAAATCCACGAGAAACACTTGATTTAGCTTCAAATCAATGCGATATAGAAGGTTTATCTTCAAATCCATGCGACACTAATGATATAGTTTAAGATACTTGCGATATAAGAGATATAGCTTCAAATGCAGACGAAAGAAACGAGTTAGCTTCAAATCCATGCGAAACACTTGATTTATATTCAAATCAATGCGATATAGAAGGTTTAGCTTCAAATCCATGCGAAACAAATGATTTAGCATCAGATAAATGCGATCTAAGTGATATAGCTTCAAATGCAGGAGGTAAACAATCGAGTTAGCTTCAAATCCACACGGAACACATGATTTAGCTTCAAATCAATGCGATATAGAATGTTTAGCTTCAAATCCATGCGAAACAAATGATTTAGCATCAGATAAATGCGATCTAAGTGATATAGCTTCAAATGCAGGAGGTAAACAATCCAGTTAGCTTCAATTCCATGCAAAACACATGATTTAGCTGGAAATCAATGCGATGAAGAAGATTTAGCTTCGAATCCATTCGAAACACATGATTTAACATCAGATAAATGCGATATAAGTGATATAGCTTCAAATTCAGACGAAACAAACGAATTAGCTTCATATCCAAGCCAAACACATGATTTAGCTTCAAATCAATTCGAAGTAGAAGGATTAGCTTCAAATCCATGCGATACAAATGATTTAGCTTCAGATAGTTGCGATATAAGTGATATAGCTTCAAATGCAGGGGAATCAAACGAGATAGCTTCAAATCCAAGCGAAACACATGATTTAGCTTCAAATCAATGCGATGTAGAAGGTATAGCTTCAAATCCACGCGAAACACTTGATTTAGCTTCAAATCAATGCGATATAGAAGGTTTATCTTCAAATCCATGCGACAATAATGATATAGTTTAAGATACTTGCGATATAAGAGATATAGCGTCAAATGCAGATGAAAGAAACGAGTTAGCTTCAAATCCATGCGAAACACATGATTTAGCTTCAAATCGATGCGATGTAGAAGGTATAGCTTGAAATCCACGAGAAACACTTGATTTAGCTTCAAATCAATGCGATATAGAAGGTTTATCTTCAAATCCATGCGACACTAATGATATAGTTTAAGATACTTGCGATATAAGAGATATAGCTTCAAATGCAGACGAAAGAAACGAGTTAGCTTCAAATCCACGCGAAACACATGATTTAGCTTTAAATCAATGCGATGTAGAAGGTTTAGCTTCAAATCCATGCGAAACAAATGATTTAGCTTCAAACGCTTGGGATATAAGTGATATAGCTTCAAATGCATACCAAACAATCGAGTTAGCTTCAAATCCAAGCGAAACACATGATTTAGCTTCAAATCAATGCGATATAGAAGGTTTATCTTCAAATCCATGCGACAATAATGATATAGTTTAAGATACTTGCGATATAAGAGATATAGCTTCAAATGCAGATGAAAGAAACGAGTTAGCTTCAAATCCATGCGAAACACATGATTTAGCTTCAAATCGATGCGATGTAGAAGGTATAGCTTGAAATCAACGAGAAACACTTGATTTAGCTTCAAATCAATGCGATATAGATGGTTTATCTTCAAATCCATGCGACACTAATGATATAGTTTAAGATACTTGCGATATAAGAGATATAGCTTCAAATGCAGACGAAAGAAACGAGTTTGCTTCAAATCCATGCGAAACACAAGATTTAGCTTTAAATCAATGCGATGTAGAAGGTTTAGCTTCAAATCCATGCGAAACAAATGATTTAGCTTCAAACGCTTGGGATATAAGTGATATAGCTTCGATTGCATACCAAACAATCGAGTTAGCTTCAAATCCATGCGAAACACATGATTTAGCTGCAAATCAATGCGATGTTGAAGGTTTTGCTTCAAATCCATGCCACACAAATGAATAAGCTTCAGATACTTGTGATATATGAGATATAGCTTCAAATGCAGACGAAATAATCGAGTTAGATCCAAATCCAAGCGAATCACATGATTTAGCTTCAAATCATTGCGATGTAGAAGGTTTAACTTCAAATCCATGCGAAACAAATGATTTACTTTCAAACGCTTGGAATATATGTGATATAGCTTCAAATGCAGACGAAACAAACGAGTTAGATTTAAATCCATGCAAAAAACATGATGTAGCTTCAAATCAATGCGATGTCGAAGGTTTAGCTTCAAATCCACGCGAAACACTTGATTGATATTCAAATCAATGCGATATAGAAGGTTTAGCTTCAAATCCATGCGAAACAAATGATTTAGCATCAGATAAATGCGATCTAAGTGATATAGCTTCAAATGCAGGAGGTAAACAATCGAGTTAGCTTCAAATCCACGCGGAACACATGATTTAGCTTCAAATCAATGCGATATAGAAGGTTAAGCTTCAAATCCATGCGAAACAAATGATTTAGCATCAGATAAATGCGATCTAAGTGATATAGCTTCAAATGCAGGAGGTAAACAATCGAGTTAGCTTCAAATCCATGCAAAACACATGATTTAGCTGGAAATCAATGCGATGAAGAAGATTTAGCTTCAAATCCATTCGAAACAAATGATTTAACATCAGATAAATGCGATATAAGTGATATAGCTTCAAATTCAGACGAAACAAACGAATTAGCTTCATATCCAAGCCAAACACATGATTTAGCTTCAAATCAATTCGAAGTAGAAGGATTAGCTTCAAATCCATGCGATACAAATGATTTAGCTTCAGATAGTTGCGATATAAGTGATATAGCTTCAAATGCAGGGGAATCAAACGAGATAGCTTCAAATCCAAGCGAAACACATGATTTAGCTTCAAATCAATGCGATGTAGAAGGTATAGCTTCAAATCCACGCGAAACACTTGATTTAGCTTCAAATCAATGCGATATAGAAGGTTTATCTTCAAATCCATGCGACAATAATGATATAGTTTAAGATACTTGCGATATAAGAGATATAGCTTCAAATGCAGATGAAAGAAACGAGTTAGCTTCAAATCCATGCGAAACACATGATTTAGCTTGAAATCGATGCGATGTAGAAGGTATAGCTTGAAATCCAAGAGAAACACTTGATTTAGCTTCAAATCAATGCGATATAGAAGGTTTATCTTCAAATCCATGCGACACTAATGATACAGTTTAAGATACTTGCGATATAAGAGATATAGCTTCAAATGCAGACGAAAGAAACGAGTTAGCTTCAAATCCATGCGAAACACTTGATTTATATTCAAATCAATGCGATATAGAAGGTTTAGCTTCAAATCCATGCGAAACAAATGATTTAGCTTCAGATAGTTGCGATATAAGTGATATAGCTTCAAATGCAGGGGAATCAAACGAGATAGCTTCAAATCCAAGCGAAACACATGATTTAGCTTCAAATCAATGCGATGTAGAAGGTATAGCTTCAAATCCACGCGAAACACTTGATTTAGCTTCAAATCAATGCGATGTAGAAGGTATAGCTTCAAATCCACGCGAAACACTTGATTTAGCTTCAAATCAATGCGATATAGAAGGTTTATCTTCAAATCCATGCGACAATAATGATATAGTTTAAGATACTTGCGATATAAGAGATATAGCTTCAAATGCAGATGCAAGAAACGAGTTAGCTTCAAATCCATGCGAAACACATGATTTAGCTTCAAATCGATGCGATGTAGAAGGTATAGCTTCAAATCCATGCGAAACAAATGATTTAGCTTCAAACGCTTGGGATATAAGTGATATAGCTTCAAATGCATACCAAACAATCGAGTTAGCTTCAAATCCATGCGAAACACATGATTTAGCTGCAAATCAATGCGATGTTTAAGGTTTTGCTTCAAATCCATGCCACACAAATGAATAAGCTTCAGATACTTGCGATATATGAGATATAGCTTCAAATGCAGACGAAATAATCGAGTTAGATCCAAATCCAAGCGAATCACATGATTTAGCTTCAAATCATTGCGATGTAGAAGGTTTAACTTCAAATCCATGCGAAACAAATGATTTACTTTCAAACGCTTGGAATATATGTGATATAGCTTCAAATGCAGACGAAACAAACGAGTTAGATTCAAATCCATGCAAAAAACATGATGTAGCTTCAAATCAATGCGATGTCGAAGGTTTAGCTTCAAATCCACGCGAAACACTTGATTTATATTCAAATCAATGCGATATAGAAGGTTTAGCTTCAAATCCATGCGAAACAAATGATTTAGCATCAGATAAATGCGATCTAAGTGATATAGCTTCAAATGCAGGAGGTAAACAATCGAGTTAGCTTCAAATCCACGCGGAACACATGATTTAGCTTCAAATCAATGCGATATAGAAGGTTTAGCTTCAAATCCATGCGAAACAAATGATTTAGCATCAGATAAATGCGATCTAAGTGATATAGCTTCAAATGCAGGAGGTAAACAATCGAGTTAGCTTCAAATCCATGCAAAACACATGATTTAGCTGGAAATCAATGCGATGAAGAAGATTTAGCTTCAAATCCATTCGAAACAAATGATTTAACATCAGATAAATGCGATATAAGTGATATAGCTTCAAATTCAGTCGAAACAAACGAATTAGCTTCATATCCAAGCCAAACACATGATTTAGCTTCAAATCAATTCGAAGTAGAAGGATTAGATTCAAATCCATGCGATACAAATGATTTAGCTTCAGATAGTTGCGATATAAGTGATATAGCTTCAAATGCAGGGGAATCAAACGAGATAGCTTCAAATCCAAGCGAAACACATGATTTAGCTTCAAATCAATGCGATGTAGAAGGTATAGCTTCAAATCCACGCGAAACACTTGATTTAGCTTCAAATCAATGCGATATAGAAGGTTTATCTTCAAATCCATGCGACAATAATGATATAGTTTAAGATACTTGCGATATAAGAGATATAGCTTCAAATGCAGATGAAAGAAACGAGTTAGCTTCAAATCCATGCGAAACACATGATTTAGCTTCAAATCGATGCGATGTAGAAGGTATAGCTTGAAATCCACGAGAAACACTTGATTTAGCTTCAAATCAATGCGATATAGAAGGTTTATCTTCAAATCCATGCGACACTAATGATATAGTTTAAGATACTTGCGATATAAGAGATATAGCTTCAAATGCAGACGAAAGAAACGAGTTAGCTTCAAATCCATGCGAAACACATGATTTAGCTTTAAATCAATGCGATGTAGAAGGTTTAGCTTCAAATCCATGCGAAACAAATGATTTAGCTTCAAACGCTTGGGATATAAGTGATATAGCTTCAAATGCATACCAAACAATCGAGTTAGCTTCAAATCCATGCGAAACACATGATTTAGCTGCAAATCAATGCGATGTTGAAGGTTTTGCTTCAAATCCATGCCACACAAATGAATAAGCTTCAGATACTTGTGATATAAGTGATATAGATTCAAATGCAGAAGAAACAAACGAGTTAGCTTCATATCCAAGCGAAACACATGATTTAGCTTTAAATCAATGCGATGTAGAAGGTTTGGCTTCAAATCCATGCTAAACAAATGATTTAACACCAGATAGTTGCGATATAAGTGATATAGTTTCACATGCAGACGAAACAAACGAGATAGCTTCAAATCCAATCGAAACACATGATTTAGCTGCAAATCAATGCGATATAGAAGATTTAGCTTCAAATCCATGAGAAACAAATGATTTAACATCAGATAGTTGCGATATAAGTGATATAGCTTCAAATGCAGGCGAATCAAACGAGATAGTCTCAAATCCAAGCGAAACACGTGATTTAGCTTCAAATCAATGCGATGTCGAAGATTTAGTTTCAAATCCACGCGAAACACGTGATTTAGCTGCAAATCAATGCGATGTAGAAGATTCAGCTTCAAATCCTTGCGAAACAAATGATTTAGCTTCAAACACTTGGGGTATAAGTGATATAGCTTTAAATGCAGACGAAACAAACGAGATAGCTTCAAATCCAAGCGAAACACATGATTAGCTTCAAATCAATGCGATATAGAAGATTTAGCTTCAAATCCATGCGACACAAATGATAAAGCTTCAGATACTTGCGATATATGAGATATAGCTTCAAATGCAGACGAAATAATCGAGTTAGATCCAAATCCAAGCGAATCACATGATTTAGCTTCAAATCATTGCGATGTAGAAGGTTTAACTTCAAATCCATGCGAAACAAATGATTTACTTTCAAACGCTTGGAATATATGTGATATAGCTTCAAATGCAGACGAAACAAACGAGTTAGATTCAAATCCATGCAAAAAACATGATGTAGCTTCAAATCAATGCGATGTCGAAGGTTTAGCTTCAAATCCACGCGAAACACTTGATTTATATTCAAATCAATGCGATATAGAAGGTTTAGCTTCAAATCCATGCGAAACAAATGATTTAGCATCAGATAAATGCGATCTAAGTGATATAGCTTCAAATGCAGGAGGTAAACAATCGAGTTAGCTTCAAATCCACGCGGAACACATGATTTAGCTTCAAATCAATGCGATATAGAAGGTTTAGCTTCAAATCCATGCGAAACAAATGATTTAGCATCAGATAAATGCGATCTAAGTGATATAGCTTCAAATGCAGGAGGTAAACAATCGAGTTAGCTTCAAATCCATGCAAAACACATGATTTAGCTGGAAATCAATGCGATGAAGAAGATTTAGCTTCAAATCCATTCGAAACAAATGATTTAACATCAGATAAATGCGATATAGGTGATATAGCTTCAAATTTAGACGAAACAAACGAATTAGCTTCATATTCAAGCCAAACACATGATTTAGCTTCAAATCAATTCGAAGTAGACGGATTAGCTTCAAATCCATGCGATACAAATGATTTAGCTTCAGATAGTTGCGATATAAGTGATATAGCTTCAAATGCAGGGGAATCAAATGAGATAGCTTCAAATCCAAGCGAAACACATGATTTAGCTTCAAATCAATGCGATGTAGAAGGTATAGCTTCAAATCCACGCGAAACACTTGATTTAGCTTCAAATCGATGCGATATATAAGGTTTATCTTCAAATCCATGCGACAATAATGATATAGTTTAAGATACTTGCGATATAAGAGATATAGCTTCAAATGCAGATGAAAGAAACGAGTTAGCTTCAAATCCATGCGAAACACATGATTTAGCTTCAAATCGATGCGGTGTAGAAGGTATAGCTTGAAATCCACAAGAAACACTTGATTTAGCTTCAAATCAATGCGATATAGAAGGTTTATCTTCAAATCCATGCGACACTAATGATATAGTTTAAGATACTTGCGATATAAGAGATATAGCTTCAAATGCAGACGAAAGAAACGAGGTAGCTTCAAATCCATGCGAAACACATGATTTAGCTTTAAATCAATGCGATGTAGAAGGTTTAGCTTCAAATCCATGCGAAACAAATGATTTAGCTTCAAACGCTTGGGATATAAGTGATATAGCTTCAAATGCATACCAAACAATCGAGTTAGCTTCAAATCCATGCGAAACACATGATTTAGCTGCAAATCAATGCGATGTTGAAGGTTTTGCTTCAAATCCATGCCACACAAATGAATAAGCTTCAGATACTTGTGATATAAGTGATATAGATTCAAATGCAGAAGAAACAAACGAGTTAGCTTCATATCCAAGCGAAACACATGATTTAGCTTTAAATCAATGCGATGTAGAAGGTTTGGCTTCAAATCCATGCTAAACAAATGATTTAACATCAGATAGTTGCGATATAAGTGATATAGTTTCACATGCAGACGAAACAAACGAGATAGCTTCAAATCCAATCGAAACACATGATTTAGCTGCAAATCAATGCGATATAGAAGATTTAGCTTCAAATCCATGAGAAACAAATGATTTAACATCAGATAGTTGCGATATAAGTGATATAGCTTCAAATGCAGGCGAATCAAACGAGATAGTCTCAAATCCAAGCGAAACACGTGATTTAGCTTCAAATCAATGCGATGTCGAAGATTTAGTTTCAAATCCACGCGAAACACGTGATTTAGCTGCAAATCAATGCGATGTAGAAGATTCAGCTTCAAATCCTTGCGAAACAAATGATTTAGCTTCAAACACTTGGGGTATAAGTGATATAGCTTTAAATGCAGACGAAACAAACGAGATAGCTTCAAATCCAAGCGAAACACATGATTAGCTTCAAATCAATGCGATATAGAAGATTTAGCTTCAAATCCATGCGACACAAATGATAAAGCTTCAGATACTTGCGATATATGAGATATAGCTTCAAATGCAGACGAAATAATCGAGTTAGATCCAAATCCAAGCGAATCACATGATTTAGCTTCAAATCATTGCGATGTAGAAGGTTTAACTTCAAATCCATGCGAAACAAATGATTTACTTTCAAACGCTTGGAATATATGTGATATAGCTTCAAATGCAGACGAAACAAACGAGTTAGATTCAAATCCATGCAAAAAACATGATGTAGCTTCAAATCAATGCGATGTCGAAGGTTTAGCTTCAAATCCACGCGAAACACTTGATTTATATTCAAATCAATGCGATATAGAAGGTTTAGCTTCAAATCCATGCGAAACAAATGATTTAGCATCGGATAAATGCGATCTAAGTGATATAGCTTCAAATGCAGGAGGTAAACAATCGAGTTAGCTTCAAATCCACGCGGAACACATGATTTAGCTTCAAATCAATGCGATATAGAAGGTTTAGCTTCAAATCCATGCGAAACAAATGATTTAGCATCAGATAAATGCGATCTAAGTGATATAGCTTCAAATGCAGGAGGTAAACAATCGAGTTAGCTTCAAATCCATGCAAAACACATGATTTAGCTGGAAATCAATGCGATGAAGGAGATTTAGCTTCAAATCCATTCGAAACAAATGATTTAACATCAGATAAATGCGATATAAGTGATATAGCTTCAAATTCAGTCGAAACAAACGAATTAGCTTCATATCCAAGCCAAACACATGATTTAGCTTCAAATCAATTCGAAGTAGAAGGATTAGATTCAAATCCATGCGATACAAATGATTTAGCTTCAGATAGTTGCGATATAAGTGATATAGCTTCAAATGCAGGGGAATCAAACGAGATAGCTTCAAATCCAAGCGAAACACATGATTTAGCTTCAAATCAATGCGATGTAGAAGGTATAGCTTCAAATCCACGCGAAACACTTGATTTAGCTTCAAATCAATGCGATATAGAAGGTTTATCTTCAAATCCATGCGACAATAATGATATAGTTTAAGATACTTGCGATATAAGAGATATAGCTTCAAATGCAGATGAAAGAAACGAGTTAGCTTCAAATCCATGCGAAACACATGATTTAGCTTCAAATCGATGCGATGTAGAAGGTATAGCTTGAAATCCACGAGAAACACTTGATTTAGCTTCAAATCAATGCGATATAGAAGGTTTATCTTCAAATCTATGCGACACTAATGATATAGTTTAAGATACTTGCGATATAAGAGATATAGCTTCAAATGCAGACGAAAGAAACGAGTTAGCTTCAAATCCATGCGAAACACATGATTTAGCTTTAAATCAATGCGATGTAGAAGGTTTAGCTTCAAATCCATGCGAAACAAATGATTTAGCTTCAAACGCTTGGGATATAAGTGATATAGCTTCAAATGCATACCAAACAATCGAGTTAGCTTCAAATCCATGCGAAACACATGATTTAGCTGCAAATCAATGCGATGTTGAAGGTTTTGCTTCAAATCCATGCCACACAAATGAATAAGCTTCAGATACTTGTGATATAAGTGATATAGATTCAAATGCAGAAGAAACAAACGAGTTAGCTTCATATCCAAGCGAAACACATGATTTAGCTTTAAATCAATGCGATGTAGAAGGTTTGGCTTCAAATCCATGCTAAACAAATGATTTAACACCAGATAGTTGCGATATAAGTGATATAGTTTCACATGCAGACGAAACAAACGAGATAGCTTCAAATCCAATCGAAACACATGATTTAGCTGCAAATCAATGCGATATAGAAGATTTAGCTTCAAATCCATGAGAAACAAATGATTTAACATCAGATAGTTGCGATATAAGTGATATAGCTTCAAATGCAGGCGAATCAAACGAGATAGTCTCAAATCCAAGCGAAACACATGATTAGCTTCAAATCAATGCGATATAGAAGATTTAGCTTCAAATCCATGCGACACAAATGATAAAGCTTCAGATACTTGCGATATATGAGATATAGCTTCAAATGCAGACGAAATAATCGAGTTAGATCCAAATCCAAGCGAATCACATGATTTAGCTTCAAATCATTGCGATGTAGAAGGTTTAACTTCAAATCCATGCGAAACAAATGATTTACTTTCAAACGCTTGGAATATATGTGATATAGCTTCAAATGCAGACGAAACAAACGAGTTAGATTCAAATCCATGCAAAAAACATGATGTAGCTTCAAATCAATGCGATGTCGAAGGTTTAGCTTCAAATCCACGCGAAACACTTGATTTATATTCAAATCAATGCGATATAGAAGGTTTAGCTTCAAATCCATGCGAAACAAATGATTTAGCATCAGATAAATGCGATCTAAGTGATATAGCTTCAAATGCAGGAGGTAAACAATCGAGTTAGCTTCAAATCCACGCGGACCACATGATTTAGCTTCAAATCAATGCGATATAGAAGGTTTAGCTTCAAATCCATGCGAAACAAATGATTTAGCATCAGATAAATGCGATCTAAGTGATATAGCTTCAAATGCAGGAGGTAAACAATCGAGTTAGCTTCAAATCCATGCAAAACACATGATTTAGCTGGAAATCAATGCGATGAAGAAGATTTAGCTTCAAATCCATTCGAAACAAATGATTTAACATCAGATAAATGCGATATAGGTGATATAGCTTCAAATTTAGACGAAACAAACGAATTAGCTTCATATTCAAGCCAAACACATGATTTAGCTTCAAATCAATTCGAAGTAGACGGATTAGCTTCAAATCCATGCGATACAAATGATTTAGCTTCAGATAGTTGCGATATAAGTGATATAGCTTCAAATGCAGGGGAATCAAATGAGATAGCTTCAAATCCAAGCGAAACACATGATTTAGCTTCAAATCAATGCGATGTAGAAGGTATAGCTTCAAATCCACGCGAAACACTTGATTTAGCTTCAAATCGATGCGATATATAAGGTTTATCTTCAAATCCATGCGACAATAATGATATAGTTTAAGATACTTGCGATATAAGAGATATAGCTTCAAATGCAGATGAAAGAAACGAGTTAGCTTCAAATCCATGCGAAACACATGATTTAGCTTCAAATCGATGCGGTGTAGAAGGTATAGCTTGAAATCCACAAGAAACACTTGATTTAGCTTCAAATCAATGCGATATAGAAGGTTTATCTTCAAATCCATGCGACACTAATGATATAGTTTAAGATACTTGCGATATAAGAGATATAGCTTCAAATGCAGACGAAAGAAACGAGGTAGCTTCAAATCCATGCGAAACACATGATTTAGCTTTAAATCAATGCGATGTAGAAGGTTTAGCTTCAAATCCATGCGAAACAAATGATTTAGCTTCAAACGCTTGGGATATAAGTGATATAGCTTCAAATGCATACCAAACAATCGAGTTAGCTTCAAATCCATGCGAAACACATGATTTAGCTGCAAATCAATGCGATGTTGAAGGTTTTGCTTCAAATCCATGCCACACAAATGAATAAGCTTCAGATACTTGTGATATAAGTGATATAGATTCAAATGCAGAAGAAACAAACGAGTTAGCTTCATATCCAAGCGAAACACATGATTTAGCTTTAAATCAATGCGATGTAGAAGGTTTGGCTTCAAATCCATGCTAAACAAATGATTTAACATCAGATAGTTGCGATATAAGTGATATAGTTTCACATGCAGACGAAACAAACGAGATAGCTTCAAATCCAATCGAAACACATGATTTAGCTGCAAATCAATGCGATATAGAAGATTTAGCTTCAAATCCATGAGAAACAAATGATTTAACATCAGATAGTTGCGATATAAGTGATATAGCTTCAAATGCAGGCGAATCAAACGAGATAGTCTCAAATCCAAGCGAAACACGTGATTTAGCTTCAAATCAATGCGATGTCGAAGATTTAGCTTCAAATCCACGCGAAACACGTGATTTAGCTGCAAATCAATGCGATGTAGAAGATTCAGCTTCAAATCCTTGCGAAACAAATGATTTAGCTTCAAACACTTGGGGTATAAGTGATATAGCTTTAAATGCAGACGAAACAAACGAGATAGCTTCAAATCCAAGCGAAACACATGATTAGCTTCAAATCAATGCGATATAGAAGATTTAGCTTCAAATCCATGCGACACAAATGATAAAGCTTCAGATACTTGCGATATATGAGATATAGCTTCAAATGCAGACGAAATAATCGAGTTAGATCCAAATCCAAGCGAATCACATGATTTAGCTTCAAATCATTGCGATGTAGAAGGTTTAACTTCAAATCCATGCGAAACAAATGATTTACTTTCAAACGCTTGGAATATATGTGATATAGCTTCAAATGCAGACGAAACAAACGAGTTAGATTCAAATCCATGCAAAAAACATGATGTAGCTTCAAATCAATGCGATGTCGAAGGTTTAGCTTCAAATCCACGCGAAACACTTGATTTATATTCAAATCAATGCGATATAGAAGGTTTAGCTTCAAATCCATGCGAAACAAATGATTTAGCATCAGATAAATGCGATCTAAGTGATATAGCTTCAAATGCAGGAGGTAAACAATCGAGTTAGCTTCAAATCCACGGGAAACACATGATTTAGCTTCACATCAATGCGATATAGAAGGTTTAGCTTCAAATCCATGCGACACAAATGATATAGCTTCAGATACTTGCGATATAAGAGATATAGCTTCAAATGCAGACGAAACAAACGAGTTAGCTTCATATCAATGCGAAGCACATGATTTAGCTTCAAATCAATTCGAAGTAGAAGGATTACCTTCAAATCTGTGCGATACAAATGATTTAGCGTCAGATACATGCGATATAAGTGATATAGCTTCAAATGCAGGCGAAACAAACGAGTTAGCTTCAAATCCATGCAAAACACATGATTGTTCTTAAAATCAATGCTATGTAGAAGGTTTAGCTTCAAATCCATGCGACACAAATGAATAAGCTTCAGATACTTGCGATATAAGTGATATAGCTTCAAATGAAGACGAAATAACAAGTTAGCTTCATATCCAAGCGAAACACATGATTTAGCTTTAAAGCAATGCGATGTAGAAGGTTTAGCTCCAAATCCATGCGAAACAAATGATTTAGCTTCAAACGCTTGGGATACAAGTGATATAGCTTCAAATGCATACCAAACAATCGAGTTAGCTTCAAATCCATGCGAAACACATGATTTAGCTGCAAATCAATGCGATGTTGAAGGTTTTGCTTCAAATCCATGCCACACAAATGAATAAGCTTCAGATACTTGTGATATAAGTGATATAGATTCAAATGCAGAAGAAACAAACGAGTTAGCTTCATATCCAAGCGATACACATGATTTAGCTTCAAATCAATGCGATGTAGAAGGTTTGGCTTCAAATCCATGCTAAACAAATGATTTAGCATCAGATACATGCGATATAAGTGATATAATTTCAAATTCAGGAGAAACAAACGAGTTAGCTTCGAATCCATGCAAAACACATGATTATGCTTTAAATCAATGCTATGGAGAAGGTTTAGCTTCAAATCCATGCGACACATATGAATAAGCTTCAGATACTTGCGATATAAGTGATATAGATTCAACTGCAGACGAAACAAACGAGTTAGCTTCATATCCAAGCAAAAAACATGATGTAGCTTCAAATCAATACGATGTCGAAGGTTTAGCTTCAAATCCACGCGAAACACTTGATTTATATTCAAATCAATGCGATATAGAAGGTTTACCTTCAAATCCATGCGAAACAATTGATTTAGCATCAGATAAATGCGATCTAAGTGATATAGCTTCAAATGCAGGAGGTAAACAATCGAGTCAGCTTCAAATCCACGCGAAACACATGATGTAGCTTCAAATCAATGCGATGTAGAAGGTTTAGCTTCAAATCCATGCGAAACAAATGATTTAGCATCAGATAAATGCGATCTAAGTGATATAGCTTCAAATGCAGGGGGTAAACAATCGAGTTAGCTTCAAATCCACGCGAAACACATACTTTAGCTGCAAATCAATGCGATGTAGAAGATTTAGCTTCAAATCCATGCGAAACAAATGATTTAACATTAGATAGTTGCGATATAAGTGATATAGCTTCAAATGCAGACGAAGCAAACGAGATAGTTTCAAATACAAGCGAAACACATGATGTAGCTTCAAATCAATGCGATATAGAAGGTTTAGCTTCAAATCCATGCGATACAGATGATTTAGCTTCAGATACTTGCGATATAAGAGATATAGCTTCAAATGCAGACGAAACAAACGAGTTAGCTTCAAATCCAAGCGAAACACATGATTTAGCTTTAAATCAATGCGATGTAGAAGGTTTAGCTTGAAATACATGCTAAACAAATGATATAACATAAGATAGTTGCGATATAAGTGATATAGTTTCACATGCAGACGAAACAAACGAGATAGCTTCAAATCCAAGCGAAACACATGATTTAGCCGCAAGTCAATGCGATATAGAAGATTTAGCTTCAAATCCATGCGAAACAAATGATTTAACATCAGATAGTTGCGATATAAGCGATATAGCTTCAAATGCAGACGAATCAAACGAGATAGCTTCAAATCCAAGCGAAACACACGATTTAGCTGCAAATCAATGCGATGTAGAAGATTTGGCTTCAAATCCATGCGAAACAAATGATTTAGCATCAGATAAATGCGATCTAAGTGATATAGCTTCAAATGCAGGAGGTAAACAATCGAGTTAGCTTCAAATCCACGCGAAACACATGATTTAGCTGCAAATCAATGCGATGTAGAAGATTTAGCTTCAAATCCATGCGACACAAATGATATAGCTTCAGATACTTGGGATATAAGAGATATAGCTTCAAATGCAGACGAAACAATCGAGTTAGCTTCAAATCCATGCGAAGCACATGATTTAGCTTCGCAAATAATCAATTCGAAGTAGAAGGATTAGCTTCAAATCTGTGCGATAAAAATGATTTAGCATCAGATACATGCGATATAAGTGATATAATTTCAAATTCAGGAGAAACAAACGAGTTAGCTTCGAATCCACGCGAAACACATGATTTAGCTTCAAATCAATGCGATATAGAAGGTTTAGCTCCAAATTCATGCGACAAAAATGATATAGCTTCAGATACTTGCGATATAAGAGATATAGCTTCAAATGCAGACGAAACAAACAAGTTAGCTTCGAATCCATGCAAAACACATGATTATGCTTTAAATCAATGCTATGGAGAAGGTTTAGCTTCAAATCCATGCGACACATATGAATAAGCTTCAGATACTTGCGATATAAGTGATATAGATTCAACTGCAGACGAAACAAACGAGTTAGCTTCATATCCAAGCAAAAAACATGATGTAGCTTCAAATCAATACGATGTCGAAGGTTTAGCTTCAAATCCACGCGAAACACTTGATTTATATTCAAATCAATGCGATATAGAAGGTTTAGCTTCAAATCCATGCGAAACAATTGATTTAGCATCAGATAAATGCGATCTAAGTGATATAGCTTCAAATGCAGGAGGTAAACAATCGAGTTAGCTTCAAATCCACGCGAAACACATGATTTAGCTTCAAATCAATGCGATATAGAAGGTTTAGCTTCAAATCCATGCGAAACAAATGATTTAGCATCAGATAAATGCAATCTAAGTGATATAGCTACAAATGCAGGAGGTAAACAATCGAGTTAGCTTCAAATCCACGCCATACTTTAGCTGCAAATCAATGCGATGTAGAAGATTTAGCTTCAAATCCATGCGACACAAATGATATAGCTTCAGATACTTGTGATATAAGAGATATAGCTTCAAATGCAGACGAAACAAACGAGTTAGCTTCAAATCCATGCGAAGCACATGATTTAGCTTCAAATCAATTCGAAGTAGAAGGATTAGCTTCAAATCCATGAGACACAAATGATTTAGCTTCAGATACTTGCTATATAAGAGATATAGCTTCAAATGCAGACGAAACAAACGAATTAGCTTCATATCCAAGCCAAACACATGATTTAGCTTCAAATCAATTCGAAGCAGAAGGATTAGCTTCAAATCCATGCGATACAAATGATTTAGCTTCAGATAGTTGCGATATAAGTGATATAGCTTCAAATGCAGGGGAATCAAACGAGATAGCTTCAAATTCAAGCGAAACACATGATTTAGCTTCAAATCAATGCGATGTAGAAGGTATAGCTTCAAATCCATGCCAAACACATGATTTAGCTGCAAATCAATGCGATGTAGTAGATTTAGCTTCAAATCCATGCGAAACAAATGATTTAACATTAGATAGTTGCGATATAAGAGATATAGCTTCAAATGCAGACGAAACAAACGAGTTAGCTTCAAATCCAAGCGAACCACATGATTTAGCTTTAAATCAATGCGATGTAGAAGGTTTAGCTTCAAATCCATGCGAAACAAATGATTTAGCATCAGATAAATGCGATCTAAGTGATATAGCTTCAAATGCAGGAGGTAAACAATCGAGTTAGCTTCAAATCCACGCGAAACACATGATTTAGCTTCAAATCAATGCGATATAGAAGGTTTAGCTTCAAATCCATGCGACACAAATGATATAGCTTCAGATACTTGGGATATAAGAGATATAGCTTCAAATGCAGACGGAACAAACGAGTTAGCTTCATATCCAAGAGAAACACATGATTTAGCTTTAAATCAATGCGATGTAGAAGGTTTAGCTTCAAATCCATGCGACACAAATGTTATAGCTTCAGATACATGCGATCTAAGTGATATAGCTTCAAATGCAGACGAAACAAACGAATTAGCTTCATATCCAAGCCAAACACATGATTTAGCGTCAAATCAATTCGAAGTAGAAGGATTAGCTTCAAATCCATGCGATACAAATGATTTAGCTTCAGATAGTTGCGATATAAGTGATATAGCTTCAAATGCAGACGAAACAAACGAGATAGTTTCAAATACAAGCGAAACACATGATTTAGCTTTAAATCAATGCGATGTAGAAGGTTTAGCTTCAAATACATGCTAAACAAATGATTTAACATCAGATAGTTTGCGATATAAGCGATATAGCTTCAAATGCAGACGAATCAAACGAGATAGCTTCAAATACAAGCGAAACACATGATTTAGCTTCAAATCAATGCGATATAGAAGGTTTAGCTTCAAATTCATGCGACACAAATGATATAGCTTCAGATACTTGCGATATAAGAGATATAGCTTCAAATGCAGACGAAACAAACGAGTTAGCTTCAAAACCATGCGAAGCACATGATTTAGCTTCAAATCAATTCGAAGTAGAAGAATTAGCTTCAAATCTGTGCGATAAAAATGATTTAGCATCAGATACATGCGATATAAGTGATATAATTTCAAATGCAGGAGAAACAAACGAGTTAGCTTCGAATCCATGCAAAACACATGACTATGCTTCAAATCAATGCTATCGAGAAGGTTTAGCTTCAAATCCATGAGACACATATGAATAAGCTTCAGATACTTGCGATATAAGTGATATAGATTCAAATGCAGACGAAACAAACGAGTTAGCTTCATATCCATGCAAAAAACATGATGTAGCTTCAAATCAATGCGATGTCGAAGGTTTAGCTTCAAATCCACGCGAAACACTTGATTTATATTCAAATCAATGCGATATAGAAGGTTTAGCTTCAAATCCATGCGAAACAAATGATTTAGCATCAGATAAATGCGATCTAAGTGATATAGCTTCAAATGCAGGAGGTAAACAATCGAGTTAGCTTCAAATCCACGCGAAACACATGATTTAGCTTCAAATCAATGCGATATAGAAGGTTTAGCTTCAAATCCATGCGAAACAAATGATTTAGCATCAGATAAATGCGATCTAAGTGATATAGCTTCAAATGCAGGAGGTAAACAATTGAGTTAGCTTCAAATCCACGCGAAACACATGAATTAGCTTCAAATCAATGCGATATAGAAGGTTTAGCTTCAAATCCATGCGACACAAATGATATAGCTTCAGATACTTGGGATATAAGAGATATAGCTTCAAATGCAGACGAAACAAACGAGTTAGCTTCATATCCAAGAGAAACACATGATTTAGCTTTAAATCAATGCGATGTAGAAGGTTTAGCTTCAAATCCATGTGACACAAATGTTATAGCTTCAGATACATGCGATCTAAGTGATATAGCTTCAAATGCAGACGAAACAAACGAATTAGCTTCAAATCCATGCAAAACACATGATTTAGCTGGAAATCAATGCGATGTAGAAGATTTAGCTTCAAATCCATTCGAAACAAATGATTTAACATCAGATACATGCGATATAAGTGATATAGCTTCAAATTCAGAAGAAACAAACGAATTAGCTCCATATCCAAGCCAAACACATGATTTAGCGTCAAATCAATTCGAAGTAGAAGGATTAGCTTCAAATCCATGCGATACAAATGATTTAGCTTCAGATAGTTGCGATATAAGCGATATAGCTTCAAATGCAGACGAATCAAACGAGTTAGCTTCATATCCAAGAGAAACACATGATTTAGCTGGAAATCAATGCGATGTAGAAGATTTAGCTTCAAATCCATTCGAAACAAATGATTTAACATCAGATACATGCGATATAAGTGATATAGCTTCAAATTCAGACGAAACAAACGAATTAGCTTCATATCCAAGCCAAACACATGATTTAGCGTCAAATCAATTCGAAGTAGAAGGATTAGCTTCAAATCCATGCGATACAAATGATTTAGCTTCAGATAGTTGCGATATAAGCGATATAGCTTCAAATGCAGACGAATCAAACGAGATAGCTTCAAATCCAAGCGAAACACACGATTTAGCAGCAAATCAATGCGATGTAGAGGTTTAGCTTCAAATCCACGCGAAACACATGATTTAGCTTCAAATCAATGCGATATAGAAGGTTTAGCTCCAAATTCATGCGACAAAAATGATATAGCTTCAGATACTTGCGATATAAGAGATATAGCTTCAAATGCAGACGAAACAAACAAGTTAGCTTCGAATCCATGCAAAACACATGATTATGGCTTTAAATCAATGCTATGGAGAAGGTTTAGCTTCAAATCCATGCGACACATATGAATAAGCTTCAGATACTTGCGATATAAGTGATATAGATTCAACTGCAGACGAAACAAACGAGTTAGCTTCATATCCAAGCAAAAAACATGATGTAGCTTCAAATCAATACGATGTCGAAGGTTTAGCTTCAAATCCACGCGAAACACTTGATTTATATTCAAATCAATGCGATATAGAAGGTTTAGCTTCAAATCCATGCGAAACAATTGATTTAGCATCAGATAAATGCGATCTAAGTGATATAGCTTCAAATGCAGGAGGTAAACAATCGAGTTAGCTTCAAATCCACGCGAAACACATGATTTAGCTTCAAATCAATGCGATATAGAAGGTTTAGCTTCAAATCCATGCGAAACAAATGATTTAGCATCAGATAAATGCAATCTAAGTGATATAGCTACAAATGCAGGAGGTAAACAATCGAGTTAGCTTCAAATCCACGCGAAACACATACTTTAGCTGCAAATCAATGCGATGTAGAAGATTTAGCTTCAAATCCATGCGACACAAATGATATAGCTTCAGATACTTGTGATATAAGAGATATAGCTTCAAATGCAGACGAAACAAACGAGTTAGCTTCAAATCCATGCGAAGCACATGATTTAGCTTCAAATCAATTCGAAGTAGAAGGATTAGCTTCAAATCCATGAGACACAAATGATTTAGCTTCAGATACTTGCTATATAAGAGATATAGCTTCAAATGCAGACGAAACAAACGAATTAGCTTCATATCCAAGCCAAACACATGATTTAGCTTCAAATCAATTCGAAGCAGAAGGATTAGCTTCAAATCCATGCGATACAAATGATTTA
Source organism: Megalopta genalis (assembly GCF_051020955.1). Taxonomy (NCBI): domain Eukaryota; kingdom Metazoa; phylum Arthropoda; class Insecta; order Hymenoptera; family Halictidae; genus Megalopta; species Megalopta genalis. The sequence continues at coordinate 26,969 of NW_027476866.1, forward strand.
GCTTCAGATAGTTGCGATATAAGTGATATAGCTTCAAATGCAGGGGAATCAAACGAGATAGCTTCAAATTCAAGCGAAACACATGATTTAGCTTCAAATCAATGCGATGTAGAAGGTATAGCTTCAAATCCATGCCAAACACATGATTTAGCTGCAAATCAATGCGATGTAGTAGATTTAGCTTCAAATCCATGCGAAACAAATGATTTAACATTAGATAGTTGCGATATAAGTGATATAGCTTCAAATGCAGACGAAACAATCGAGATAGTTTCAAATACAAGCGAAAGACATGATTTACCTTCAAATCAATGCGATATAGAAGGTTTAGCTTCAAATCCATGCGATACAGATGATTTAGCTTCAGATACTTGCGATATAAGAGATATAGCTTCAAATGCAGACGAAACAAACGAGTTAGCTTCAAATCCAAGCGAACCACATGATTTAGCTTTAAATCAATGCGATGTAGAAGGTTTAGCTTCAAATCCATGCGAAACAAATGATTTAGCATCAGATAAATGCGATCTAAGTGATATAGCTTCAAATGCAGGAGGTAAACAATCGAGTTAGCTTCAAATCCACGCGAAACACATGATTTAGCTTCAAATCAATGCGATATAGAAGGTTTAGCTTCAAATCCATGCGACACAAATGATATAGCTTCAGATACTTGGGATATAAGAGATATAGCTTCAAATGCAGACGAAACAAACGAGTTAGCTTCATATCCAAGAGAAACACATGATTTAGCTTTAAATCAATGCGATGTAGAAGGTTTAGCTTCAAATCCATGCGACACAAATGTTATAGATTCAGATACATGCGATCTAAGTGATATAGCTTCAAATGCAGACGAAACAAACGAATTAGCTTCATATCCAAGCCAAACACATGATTTAGCGTCAAATCAATTCGAAGTAGAAGGATTAGCTTCAAATCCATGCGATACAAATGATTTAGCTTCAGATAGTTGCGATATAAGTGATATAGCTTCAAATGCAGACGAAACAAACGAGATAGTTTCAAATACAAGCGAAACACATGATTTAGCTTTAAATCAATGCGATGTAGAAGGTTTAGCTTCAAATACATGCTAAACAAATGATTTAACATCAGATAGTTTGCGATATAAGCGATATAGCTTCAAATGCAGACGAATCAAACGAGATAGCTTCAAATACAAGCGAAACACATGATTTAGCTTCAAATCAATGCGATATAGAAGGTTTAGCTTCAAATTCATGCGACACAAATGATATAGCTTCAGATACTTGCGATATAAGAGATATAGCTTCAAATGCAGACGAAACAAACGAGTTAGCTTCAAAACCATGCGAAGCACATGATTTAGCTTCAAATCAATTCGAAGTAGAAGAATTAGCTTCAAATCTGTGCGATAAAAATGATTTAGCATCAGATACATGCGATATAAGTGATATAATTTCAAATGCAGGAGAAACAAACGAGTTAGCTTCGAATCCATGCAAAACACATGACTATGGTTCAAATCAATGCTATCGAGAAGGTTTAGCTTCAAATCCATGAGACACATATGAATAAGCTTCAGATACTTGCGATATAAGTGATATAGATTCAAATGCAGACGAAACAAAGGAGTTAGCTTCATATCCATGCAAAAAACATGATGTAGCTTCAAATCAATGCGATGTCGAAGGTTTAGCTTCAAATCCACGCGAAACACTTGATTTATATTCAAATCAATGCGATATAGAAGGTTTAGCTTCAAATCCATGCGAAACAAATGATTTAGCATCAGATAAATGCGATCTAAGTGATATAGCTTCAAATGCAGGAGGTAAACAATCGAGTTAGCTTCAAATCCACGCGAAACACATGATTTAGCTTCAAATCAATGCGATATAGAAGGTTTAGCTTCAAATCCATGCGAAACAAATGATTTAGCATCAGATAAATGCGATCTAAGTGATATAGCTTCAAATGCAGGAGGTAAACAATCGAGTTAGCTTCAAATCCACGCGAAACACATGAATTAGCTTCAAATCAATGCGATATAGAAGGTTTAGCTTCAAATCCATGCGACACAAATGATATAGCTTCAGATACTTGGGATATAAGAGATATAGCTTCAAATGCAGACGAAACAAACGAGTTAGCTTCATATCCAAGAGAAACACATGATTTAGCTTTAAATCAATGCGATGTAGAAGGTTTAGCTTCAAATCCATGTGACACAAATGTTATAGCTTCAGATACATGCGATCTAAGTGATATAGCTTCAAATGCAGACGAAACAAACGAATTAGCTTCAAATCCATGCAAAACACATGATTTAGCTGGAAATCAATGCGATGTAGAAGATTTAGCTTCAAATCCATTCGAAACAAATGATTTAACATCAGATACATGCGATATAAGTGATATAGCTTCAAATTCAGACGAAACAAACGAATTAGCTCCATATCCAAGCCAAACACATGATTTAGCGTCAAATCAATTCGAAGTAGAAGGATTAGCTTCAAATCCATGAGATACAAATGATTTAGCTTCAGATAGTTGCGATATAAGCGATATAGCTTCAAATGCAGACGAATCAAACGAGATAGCTTCAAATCCAAGCGAAACACACGATTTAGCTGCAAATCAATGCGATGTAGAAGGTTTAGCTTTAAATCCACGCGAAACACATGATTTAGCTTCAAATCAATGCGATATAGAAGGTTTAGCTTTAAATCCATGCGACACAAATGCTATAGCTTCAGATACTTGGGATATAAGAGATATAGCTTCAAATGCAGACGAAACAAACGAGTTAGCTTCATATCCAAGAGAAACACATGATTTAGCTGGAAATCAATGCGATGTAGAAGATTTAGCTTCAAATCCATTCGAAACAAATGATTTAACATCAGATACATGCGATATAAGTGATATAGCTTCAAATTCAGACGAAACAAACGAATTAGCTTCATATCCAAGCCAAACACATGATTTAGCGTCAAATCAATTCGAAGTAGAAGGATTAGCTTCAAATCCATGCGATACAAATGATTTAGCTTCAGATAGTTGCGATATAAGCGATATAGCTTCAAATGCAGACGAATCAAACGAGATAGCTTCAAATCCAAGCGAAACACACGATTTAGCTGCAAATCAATGCGATGTAGAGGTTTAGCTTCAAATCCACGCGAAACACATGATTTAGCTTCAAATCAATGCGATATAGAAGGTTTAGCTCCAAATTCATGCGACAAAAATGATATAGCTTCAGATACTTGCGATATAAGAGATATAGCTTCAAATGCAGACGAAACAAACAAGTTAGCTTCGAATCCATGCAAAACACATGATTATGCTTTAAATCAATGCTATGGAGAAGGTTTAGCTTCAAATCCATGCGACACATATGAATAAGCTTCAGATACTTGCGATATAAGTGATATAGATTCAACTGCAGACGAAACAAACGAGTTAGCTTCATATCCAAGCAAAAAACATGATGTAGCTTCAAATCAATACGATGTCGAAGGTTTAGCTTCAAATCCACGCGAAACACTTGATTTATATTCAAATCAATGCGATATAGAAGGTTTAGCTTCAAATCCATGCGAAACAATTGATTTAGCATCAGATAAATGCGATCTAAGTGATATAGCTTCAAATGCAGGAGGTAAACAATCGAGTTAGCTTCAAATCCACGCGAAACACATGATTTAGCTTCAAATCAATGCGATATAGAAGGTTTAGCTTCAAATCCATGCGAAACAAATGATTTAGCATCAGATAAATGCAATCTAAGTGATATAGCTACAAATGCAGGAGGTAAACAATCGAGTTAGCTTCAAATCCACGCGAAACACATACTTTAGCTGCAAATCAATGCGATGTAGAAGATTTAGCTTCAAATCCATGCGACACAAATGATATAGCTTCAGATACTTGTGATATAAGAGATATAGCTTCAAATGCAGACGAATCAAACGAGATAGCTTCAAATCCAAGCGAAACACACGATTTAGCTGCAAATCAATGCGATGTAGAAGGTTTAGCTTCAAATCCACGCGAAACACATGATTTAGCTTCAAATCAATGCGATATAGAAGGTTTAGCTTTAAATCCATGCGACACAAATGATATAGCTTCAGATACTTGGGATATAAGAGATATAGCTTCAAATGCAGACGAAACAAACGAGTTAGCTTCATATCCAAGAGAAACACATGATTTAGCTGGAAATCAATGCGATGTAGAAGATTTAGCTTCAAATCCATTCGAAACAAATGATTTAACATCAGATACATGCGATATAAGTGATATAGCTTCAAATTCAGACGAAACAAACGAATTAGCTTCATATCCAAGCCAAACACATGATTTAGCGTCAAATCAATTCGAAGTAGAAGGATTAGCTTCAAATCAATGCGATATAGAAGGTTTAGCTCCAAATTCATGCGACAAAAATGATATAGCTTCAGATACTTGCGATATAAGAGATATAGCTTCAAATGCAGACGAAACAAACAAGTTAGCTTCATATCCAAGAGAAACACATGATTTAGCTTTAAATCAATGCGATGTAGAAGGTTTAGCTTCAAATCCATGCGACACAAATGTTATAGCTTCAGAAACATGCGATCTAAGTGATATAGCTTCAAATGCAGACGAAACATACGAATTAGCTTCAAATCCATGCAAAACACATGATTTAGCTGGAAATCAATGCGATGTAGAAGATTTAGCTTCAAATCCATTCGAAACAAATGATTTAACATCAGATACATGCGATATAAGTGATATAGCTTCAAATTCAGACGAAACAAACGAATTAGCTTCATATCCAAGCGAAACACATGATTTAGCATTAAATCAATGCGATGTAGAAGGTTTAGCTTCAAATCCGTGCGAAACAAATGATTTAGCTTTAAATCAGTGCGATGTACAAGGTTTAGATTCAAATCCATGCGAAACAAATGATTTAGCTTCAAAACACTTGGGATATAAGTGATATAGCTTCAAATGCAGACGAAACAAACGAGTTAGCTTCATATTCAAGCGAAACACATGATTTAGCTCCAAATCAATGCCATGTAGAAGGTTTAGCTTTGAATCCATGCGAAACAAATGATTTAACATCAGATAGTTTCGATATAAGTGACATAGCTTCAAATGCAGGGGAAACAAACGAGTTAGATTCAAATCCATACAAAACACGTGATTAAGCTTCAAATCAATGCGATGTAGAAGGTTTAGCTTCAAATCCGTGCGAAACAAATGATTTAGCTTTAAATCAGTGCGATGTACAAGGTTTAGATTCAAATCCATGCGAAACAAATGATTTAGCTTCAAACACTTGGGATATAAGTGATACAGCTTCAAATCAATTCGAAGTAGAAGGATTAGCTTCAAATCCATGCGATACAAATGATTTAGCTTCAGATAGTTGCGATATAAGTGATATAGCTTCAAATGCAGACGAAACAAACGAGATAGTTTCAAATACAAGCGAAACACATGATTTAGCTTTAAATCAATGCGATGTAGAAGGTTTAGCTTCAAATACATGCTAAACAAATGATTTAACATCAGATAGTTTGCGATATAAGCGATATAGCTTCAAATGCAGACGAATCAAACGAGATAGCTTCAAATACAAGCGAAACACATGATTTAGCTTCAAATCAATGCGATATAGAAGGTTTAGCTTCAAATTCATGCGACACAAATGATATAGCTTCAGATACTTGCGATATAAGAGATATAGCTTCAAATGCAGACGAAACAAACGAATTAGCTTCAAATCCATGCAAAACACATGATTTAGCTGGAAATCAATGCGATGTAGAAGATTTAGCTTCAAATCCATGCGAAACAATTGATTTAGCATCAGATAAATGCGATCTAAGTGATATAGCTTCAAATGCAGGAGGTAAACAATCGAGTTAGCTTCAAATCCACGCGAAACACATGATTTAGCTTCAAATCAATGCGATATAGAAGGTTTAGCTTCAAATCCATGCGAAGCACATGATTTAGCTTCAAATCAATTCGAAGTAGAAGGATTAGCTTCAAATCCATGAGACACAAATGATTTAGCTTCAGATACTTGCTATATAAGAGATATAGCTTCAAATGCAGACGAAACAAACGAATTAGCTTCATATCCAAGCCAAACACATGATTTAGCTTCAAATCAATTCGAAGCAGAAGGATTAGCTTCAAATCCATGCGAAGCAAATGATTGAGATTCAGATACTTGCGATATAAAAGATATCGCTTCAAATTCAGACGAAACAAACGAGTTAGCTTCATATCCAAGCCAAACACATGATTTAACTTCAAATCAATTTGAAGTAGAAGGATTAGCTTCAAATCCATGCGAAACACATGATTTAGCTGCAAATCAATGCGATGTAGAAGGAATAGCTTCAGATCCATGCGAAACAAATGATTTAACATCAGATAGTTGCGATGTAGAAGGTTTAGCTTCAAATCCGTGCGAAACAAATGATTTAGCTTCAAACACTTGGGATATACGTGATATAGCTTCAAATGCAGACGAAGCAAACGAGATAGCTTCAAATCCACGCGAAACACATGATTTAGCTTCAAATCAATGCGATATAGAAGGTTTAGATTCAAATCCATGCGAAACAAATGATTTAGCATCAAACACTTGGGATATAAGTGATATGGCTTCAAATGCAGACGAAGCAAACGAGTTAGATTCAAATCCATGCGAAACACATGATATAGGTTCAAATCAATGCGATGTAGAATGTTTAGCTTCAAATACACGCGAAACACATGATTTAGCTTCAAATCAATGCGATATAGAAGGTTTAGCTTCAAATCCATGAGAAGCAAATAATTGAAATTCAGATACTTGCGATATAAAAGATATAGCTTCAAATTCAGACGAAACAAACGAGCTGGCTTCATATCCAAGCCAAACACATGATTTAGCTTCAAATCAATTCGAAGCAGAAGGATTAGCTTCAAATCTATGCGATACAAATGATTTAACATCAGATAGTTGCGATATAAGTGATATAGCTTCAAATGCAGGGGAGAGAAACGAGTTAGCTTCAAATCCTTGCGAAACACATGATTAAGCTGCAAATCAATGCTATGTAGAAGGTTTAGCTTCAAATCCATGCGAAACAAATGATTTAGCATCAGATACATGCGATCTAAGTGATATAGCTTCAAACGCAGGAGAAACAAACGAGTTAGCCTCAAATCCACGTAAAAACACATGATTAATCTTCAAATGAATGCTATGTAGAAGCTTTAGTTTCAAAGCCATGAGACACAAATGATTTAGCTTCAGATACTTGCGATATAAGAGATATAGCTTCAAATTCAGACGAAACAAACGAGTTAGCTTCATATCCTAACCGAACACATGATTTATCTTCAAATCTATTCGAAGTAGAAGGATTAGCTTTAAATCCTTGCGACACAAATGATATAGCTTCAGATACTTGCGATATAAGAGATATAGTTTCAAATGCAGACGAAACAAACGAGTTAGCTTCAAATCCACGCGAAGCACAAGATTTAGCTTCAAATCAATTCGAAGTAGGAGGATTAGATCCAAATCTATGAGATACAAATGATTTAACATCAGATAGTTGCGATATAAGTGATATAGCTTCAAATGCAGGGGAGACAAACGAGTTAGCTTCAAATCCACGCGAAACACATGATGTAGCTGCAAATCAATTCGATATAGAAGGTTTAGCTTCAAATCCATGCGACACAAATGATATAGCTTCAAATACTTGCGATATAAGAGATATAGCTTCAAATGCAGACGAAACAAACGAATTAGCTTCATATCCAAGCGAAACACATGATTTAGCTTCAAATCAATGCTATGTAGAAGGTTTAGGTTCAAATCCTTGCGACACAAATGATTTAGCTCCAAATCAATGCGATGTAGATTGTTTAGCTTCAAATCCATGCGAAACAAATGATTTAGCTTCAAACACTTGGGATATACGTGATATAGCTTCAAATGCAGTCGAAGCAAACGAGATAGCTTCAAATCCACGCGAAACACATGATTTAGCTTCAAATCAATGCGATATAGAAGGTTTAGATTCAAATCCATGCGAAACAAATGATTTAGCTTCAAACACTTGGGATATAAGTGATATAGCTTCAAATGCAGACGAAGCAAACGAGTTAGATTCATTCCATGCGAAACACATGATATAGCTTCAAATCAATGCGATGTAGAATGTTTAGCTTCAAATACACGCGAAACACTTGATTTAGCTTCAAATCAATGCGATATAGAAGGTTTAGCTTCAAATCCATGCGAAGCAAATGATTGAGATTCAGATACTTGCGATATAAAAGATATCGCTTCAAATTCAGACGAAACAAACGAGTTAGCTTCATATCCAAGCCAAACACATGATTTAACTTCAAATCAATTCGAAGTAGAAGGATTAGCTTCAAATCCATGCGAAACACATGATTTAGCTGCAAATCAATGCGATGTAGAAGGAATAGCTTCAGATCCATGCGAAACAAATGATTTAACATCAGATAGTTGCGATGTAGAAGGTTTAGCTTCAAATCCGTGCGAAACAAATGATTTAGCTTCAAACACTTGGGATATACGTGATATAGCTTCAAATGCAGACGAAGCAAACGAGATAGCTTCAAATCCACGCGAAACACATGATTTAGCTTCAAATCAATGCGATATAGAAGGTTTAGATTCAAATCCATGCGAAACAAATGATTTAGCATCAAACACTTGGGATATAAGTGATATGGCTTCAAATGCAGACGAAGCAAACGAGTTAGATTCAAATCCATGCGAAACACATGATATAGCTTCAAATCAATGCGATGTAGAATGTTTAGCTTCAAATACACGCGAAACACATGATTTAGCTTCAAATCAATGCGATATAGAAGGTTTAGCTTCAAATCCATGAGAAGCATATAATTGAAATTCAGATACTTGCGATATAAAAGATATAGCTTCAAATTCAGACGAAACAAACGAGCTGGCTTCATATCCAAGCCAAACACATGATTTAGCTTCAAATCAATTCGAAGCAGAAGGATTAGCTTCAAATCTATGCGATACAAATGATTTAACATCAGATAGTTGCGATATAAGTGATATAGCTTCAAATGCAGGGGAGAGAAACGAGTTAGCTTCAAATCCTTGCGAAACACATGATTAAGCTGCAAATCAATGCTATCTAGAAGGTTTAGCTTCAAATCCATGCGAAACAAATGATTTAGCATCAGATACATGCGATCTAAGTGATATAGCTTCAAACGCAGGAGAAACAAACGAGTTAGCCTCAAATCCACGTAAAAACACATGATTAATCTTCAAATGAATGCTATGTAGAAGCTTTAGTTTCAAAGCCATGAGACACAAATGATTTAGCTTCAGATACTTGCGATATAAGAGATATAGCTTCAAATTCAGACGAAACAAACGAGTTAGCTTCATATCCTAACCGAACACATGATTTATCTTCAAATCTATTCGAAGTAGAAGGATTAGCTTTAAATCCTTGCGACACAAATGATATAGATTCAGATACTTGCGATATAAGAGATATAGTTTCAAATGCAGACGAAACAAACGAGTTAGCTTCAAATCCACGCGAAGCACAAGATTTAGCTTCAAATCAATTCGAAGTAGGAGGATTAGATCCAAATCTATGAGGTACAAATGATTTAACATCAGATAGTTGCGATATAAGTGATATAGCTTCAAATGCAGGGGAGACAAACGAGTTAGCTTCAAATCCACGCGAAACACATGATGTAGCTGCAAATCAATTCGATATAGAAGGTTTAGCTTCAAATCCATGCGACACAAATGATATAGCTTCAAATACTTGCGATATAAGAGATATAGCTTCAAATGCAGACGAAACAAACGAATTAGCTTCATATCCAAGCGAAACACATGATTTAGCTTCAAATCAATGCTATGTAGAAGGTTTAGGTTCAAATCCTTGCGACACAAATGATTTAGCTCCAAATCAATGCGATGTAGATTGTTTAGATTCAAATCCATGCGAAACAAATGATTTAGCTTCAAACACTTGGGATATACGTGATATAGCTTCAAATGCAGTCGAAGCAAACGAGATAGCTTCAAATCCACGCGAAACACATGATTTAGCTTCAAATCAATGCGATATAGAAGGTTTAGCTTCAAATCCATGCGAAACAAATGATTTAGCATCAGATACATGCGATCTAAGTGATATAGCTTCAAACGCAGGAGAAACAAACGAGTTAGCCTCAAATCCACGTAAAAACACATGATTAATCTTCAAATGAATGCTATGTAGAAGCTTTAGTTTCAAAGCCATGAGACACAAATGATTTAGCTTCAGATACTTGCGATATAAGAGATATAGCTTCAAATTCAGACGAAACAAACGAGTTAGCTTCATATCCTAACCGAACACATGATTTATCTTCAAATCTATTCGAAGTAGAAGGATTAGCTTTAAATCCTTGCGACACAAATGATATAGATTCAGATACTTGCGATATAAGAGATATAGTTTCAAATGCAGACGAAACAAACGAGTTAGCTTCAAATCCACGCGAAGCACAAGATTTAGCTTCAAATCAATTCGAAGTAGGAGGATTAGATCCAAATCTATGAGGTACAAATGATTTAACATCAGATAGTTGCGATATAAGTGATATAGCTTCAAATGCAGGGGAGACAAACGAGTTAGCTTCAAATCCACGCGAAACACATGATGTAGCTGCAAATCAATTCGATATAGAAGGTTTAGCTTCAAATCCATGCGACACAAATGATATAGCTTCAAATACTTGCGATATAAGAGATATAGCTTCAAATGCAGACGAAACAAACGAATTAGCTTCATATCCAAGCGAAACACATGATTTAGCTTCAAATCAATGCTATGTAGAAGGTTTAGGTTCAAATCCTTGCGACACAAATGATTTAGCTCCAAATCAATGCGATGTAGATTGTTTAGCTTCAAATCCATGCGAAACAAATGATTTAGCTTCAAACACTTGGGATATACGTGATATAGCTTCAAATGCAGACGAAGCAAACGAGATAGCTTCAAATCCACGCGAAACACATGATTTAGCTTCAAATCAATGCGATATAGAAGGTTTAGATTCAAATCCATGCGAAACAAATGATTTAGCTTCAAACACTTGGGATATAAGTGATATAGCTTCAAATGCAGACGAAGCAAACGAGTTAGATTCATTCCATGCGAAACACATGATATAGCTTCAAATCAATGCGATGTAGAATGTTTAGCTTCAAATACACGCGAAACACTTGATTTAGCTTCAAATCAATGCGATATAGAAGGTTTAGCTTCAAATCCATGCGAAGCAAATGATTGAGATTCAGATACTTGCGATATAAAAGATATAGCTTCAAATTCAGACGAAACAAACGAGTTAGCTTCATATCCAAGCCAAACACATGATTTAGCTTCAAATCAATTCGAAGTAGAAGGATTAGCTTCAAATCTATGCGATAAAAATGATTCAGCTTCAGATACATGCGATATAAGTGTAATAGCTTCCAATGCAGACGAATCAAACGAGTTAGCTTCAACTCCATGCGAAACACATGATTTAGCTGCAAATCAATGCGATGTAGAAGATTTAGCTTCAAATCCATGCGAAACAAATGATTTAACATCAGATAGTTGCGATATAAGGCATATAGCTTCAAATGCAGACGAAACAAACGAAATAGCTTCAAATCCAAGCGAAAACACATGATTTAGCTTCAAATCAATACTATGTAGAAGGTTTAGCGTCAAATACACGCCAAACACATGATTTAGCTTCAAATCAATGCGATATAGAAGGTTTAGCTTCAAATCCATGCGAAGCAAATGATTGAGCTTCAAATCAATTCGAAGTGGAAGAATTAGATTCAAATCCATGCGAAACAAATGATTTAGCATCAGATACATGCGATCTAAGTGATATAGCTTCAAATGCAGGGGAAAGAAACGAGTTAGCCTCAAATTGCTCGTAAAAACACATGATTAATCTTCAAATCAATGCTATGTAGAAGCTTTAGCTTCAAATCCATGAGACACAAATGATTCAGCATCAGATACATGCGATATAAGTGATATAGCGTCAAATGCAGACGAAATAAACGAGTTAGATTCAAATCCAAGCGAATCACATGATTTAGCTTCAAATCATTGCGATGTAGAAGGTTTAACTTCAAATCCATGCGAAAACAAATGATTTAGCTTCGAATCAATGCGATGTAGAAGGTTTAGCTTCAAATCCATGCGACACAAATGATATAACATCAGATAGTTGCGATATAAGTGATATAGCTTCAAATGCAGACGAAACAAACGAGTTAGCTTCAAATCCATGCGGAGCACATGATTTAGCTTCACATCAATGCGATGTAGAAAGTTTAGCTTCAAATCCATGCGAAACAAATGATTTAACATCAGATAGTTGCGATATAAGTGATATAGCTTCAAATGCAGACGAAACAAACGAGTTAGATTCAAATCCATGCGGAGCACATGATTTAGCTTCACATCAATGCGATCTAGAAAGTTTAGCTTCAAATCCATGCGAAACAAATGATTTAACATCAGATAGTTGCGATATAAGTGATATAGCTTCAAATGCAGACTGAATAAACGAGTTAGATCCAAATCCAATCGATTCACATGATTTAGCTTCATATCAATACGATCTAGAAGGTTTAGCTTCAAATCCACGCGAAACACATGTATTAGCTTGAAATAAATGCGATATAGAAGGTTTAGCTTCTAATCCATGCGACACAAATTATATAGCTTCAGATACTTGCGATATAAGATAAATTGCTTCAAGTGCAGTCGAAACAAACAAATTAGCTTCATATCCATGCGAAACACATGATTTAGCTTCAAATCTAATTCGAAGCAGAAGGATTAGCTTCAAATCTAATTCGAAGCAGAAGGATTAGCTTCAATCTAATTCGAAGCAGTAGGATTAGCTTCAAATCTAATTCGAAGCAGAAGGATTAGCTTCAAATCTAATTCAAAGCAGAAGGATTAGCTTCAAATCAATGCGATACAAATGATTTAGCATCAGATACATGCGATATAAGTGATATAGCTTCAAATGCAGGAGAAACAAACGAGTTAGCTTCAAATCCACGCAAAAACACATGATTAATCTTCAAATCAATGCTATGTAGAAGCTTTAGCTTCAAATCCATGAGATACAAATGATTTAGCTTCAGATACTTGCGATATAAGAGATATAGCTTCCAATTCAGACGAAACAAACGAGTTAGCTTCATATCCAAGCTAAACACATGATTTAGCTGCAAATCAATGCGATGTATAAGGATTAGCTTCATATCCATGCTATACAAATGATTTAGCTTCAGATACTTGCGATATAAGAGATATAGCTTCAAATGCAGACGAAACAAACGAGTTAGCTTCAAATCAAGCGATACAAATGATTTAGCTTCAGATACTTGCGATATAAGAGATATAGCTTCAAATGCAGACGAAACAAACGAGTTAGCTTCAAATCCAAGCGAAACACATGATTTATATTCAAATAAATGCGATATAGAAGGTTTAGCTTCAAATCCACGCGAAACACATGATTTATCTTCAAATCAATGCGATATAGAAGGTTTAGCTTCAAATCCATGCGACACAAATGATATAACATCAGATAGTTGCGATATAAGTGATATAGCTTCAAATGCAGACGAAACAAACGAGCTAGCTTCAAATCCATGCGGAGCACATGATTTAGCTTCACATCAATGCGATGTAGAAAGTTTAGCTTCAAATCCATGCGAAACAAATGATTTAACATCAGATAGTTGCGATATAAGTGATATAGCTTCAAATGCAGACGAAACAAACGAGTTAGCTTCAAATCCATGCGGAGCACATGATTTAGCTTCACATCAATGCGATCTAGAAAGTTTAGCTTCAAATCCATGCGAAACAAATGATTTAACATCAGATGGTTGCGATATAAGTGATTCAGCTCCTAATGCAGACGAAACAAACGAGATTGCTTCAAATCCAAGCGAAACACATGATTTAGCTTCAAATCAATGCGATGTAGAAGGTTTAGCTTCAAATCCACGCGAAACACATGATTTAGCTTCAAATCAATGCGATATAGAAGGTTTAGCTTCAAATCCATGCGACACAAATGATATAGCTTCAGATACTTGCGATATAAGAGATATAGCTTCAAATGCAGACGAAACAAAAGAGATAGCTTCAGATCCATGCGAAGCACATGATTTAGCTTCAAATCAATGCGATGTAGAAGCTTTAGCTTCAAATCAATGCGAAACAAATGATTTAGCTTCAAACACTTGGGATATAAGTGATACAGCTTCAAATGCAGACGAAACAAACGAGATAGCTTCAAATCCAAGCCAAACACATGATTTAGCTTCAAATCAATGCGATGTAGAAGGTTTAGCATCAAATCCACGCGAAACACATGATTTAGCTTCAAATCAATGTCACATAGAAGGTATAGCTTCAAATCCATGCGACACAAATGATATAGCTTCAGATACTTGCGATATAAGAGATATAGCTTCAAATGCAGACGAAACCAACGAGTTAGCTTCAAATCCATGGGAAGCACATGATTTAGCTTCAAATCAATGGTATGTAGAAGGTTTAGCTTCCAATCTATGCGACACAAATGAATAAGCTTCAGATACTTGCGATATAAGTGATATAGCTTCAAATGCGGACGAAACAACGAGTTAGCTTCATATCCAAGCGAAACACATGATCCAGCTTCAAATCAATGCGATGTAGAAGGTTTAGCTTCAAATCCATGCGACACAATTGATTTAGCTTCAAAAACTTGCGATATAAATGATATAGTTTCAAATGCAGAGGAAACAAACGAGTTGGCTACAAATCCATACAAAACACGTGATTAAGCTTCAAATCAATGCTATGTAGAAACTTTAGCTTCAAATCCATGCGAAACAAATGATTTAGCTTCAAACACTTGGGATATAAGTGATATAGCTTCAAATGCAGACGAAACAAACGAGTTAGATTCAAATCCAAGGGAAACACATGATTTATCTTCAAAACAATTCGATGTAGAAGGATTAGCTTCAAATCCACGCGTAACACATGATTTAGCTTCAAATCAATGCGATATAGAAGGTTTAGCTTCAAATCCATGCGACACAAATGATTTAGCATCAGATACATGCGATATAAGTGTAATAGCTTCCAATGCAGACGAATCAAACGAGTTAGCTTCATATCCAAGCGATACACATGATTTAGCTTTAAATCAATGCGATGTAGAAGGTTTAGCTTCAAATCAATGCGAAACAAATGATTTATCTTCAAACACTTGGGATATAAGTGATATAGCTTCAAATGCAGACGAAGCAAACGAGTTAGCTTCAAATCCATGCGAAGCACATGATTTAGCTTCAAATCATTTCGAAGTAGAAGGATTAGATTCAAATCTATGCGAAACAAATGATTTAACATCAGATAGTTGCAATATAAGTGATATGGCTTCAAATGCAGGAGAAACAAACGAATTAGCTTCAAATCAATGCGAAACACATGATTTAGCTGCAAATCAATGCAGTGTTGAAGAT
Source organism: Megalopta genalis (assembly GCF_051020955.1). Taxonomy (NCBI): domain Eukaryota; kingdom Metazoa; phylum Arthropoda; class Insecta; order Hymenoptera; family Halictidae; genus Megalopta; species Megalopta genalis. The sequence goes on from NW_027476866.1 coordinate 42,618, forward strand.
TTAGCTTCAAATCCATTCGAAACAAATGATTTAACATCAGATAGTTGTGATATAAGTGATTTAGCTCCAAAGGCAGACGAAACAAACGAGATAGCTTCAAATCCAAGCGAAACACATGATTTAGCTTCAAATCAATGCGATGTAGAAGGATTAGCTTCAAATCCACGCGAAAAAAATGATTTAGCTTCAAACACTTGGGATATATGTGATATAGCTTCAAATGCAGACGAAACAAACGAGTTAGATTCAAATCCATGCGAAACAAATGATTTAACATCAGATAGTTGCGATATAAGTGATATAGCTTCAAATGCAGACGAAACAAACGAGTTAGCTTCAAATCAAGCGAAACACATGATTTAGTTTCAAATCAATGCGATGTAGAAGGTTTAGCTTCAAATCCATGCGACACAAACGATATAGCTTCAGATACTTGCGATATAAGTGATATAGCTTCAAATGCAGACCAAACAAACGAGTTAGCTTCAAATCCATGCGAAACACATGATTTAGCTTCAAATCAATTCGAAGCAGAAGGATTAGCTTCAAAACCATGCGAAACATATGATTTAACATCAGATAGTTGCGATATAAGTTATATAGCTTCAAATGCAGACGAAACAAACGAGATAGCTTCAAATCCAAGCGAAACACATGATTTAGCTTCAAATCAATGCGATGTAGAAGGTTTAGCTTCAAATTCTCGCGAAACACATGATTTCGCTTCAAATCAATGCGATTTAGAAGATTTAGCTTCAAATCCATGCGACACAAATGATATAACATCAGATAGTTTCGATATAAGTGATATAGCTTCAAATGCAAACGAAACAAACGAGTTAGCTTCAAATCCATGCGGAGCACATGATTTAGCTTCACATCAATGCGATCTAGAAAGTTTAGCTTCAAATCCATGCGAAACAAATGATTTAACATCAGATAGTTGCGATATAAGTGATATAGCTTCAAATGCAGACTGAATAAACGAGTTAGATCCAAATCCAAGCGATTCACATGATTTAGCTTCATATCAATACGATCTAGAAGGTTTAGCTTCAAATCCACGCGAAACACATGATTTATATTCAAATAAATGCGATATGGAAGGTTTAGCTTCAAATCCACGCGAATCACATGATTTATCTTCAAATCAATGCGATATAGAAGGTTTAGCTTCGAATCGATGCGACACAAATGATATAGCTTCAGATACTTGCGATATAAGAGATACAGCTTCAAATGCAGACGAAACAAACGAGTTAGCTTCAAATCCAGGTGAAGCACATGATTTAGCTTCAAATCAATTCGAAGTAGAAGGATTAGCTTCAAATCTATGCGATACAAATGATTTAGCATCAGATACATGCGATATAAGTGATATAGCTTCAAATGCAGGAGAAACAAACGTGTTAGCTTCAAATCCATGCAAAACAAATGATTATGCTTCAAATCAATGCTATTTAGAAGGTTTAGCTTCAAATCCGTGCGACAAATGAATAAGCTTCAAACACTTGGGATATAAGTGATATAGCTTCAAATGCAGACGAAACAAACGAGTTAGCTTCAAATCCATGCGAAGCACATGATTTAGCTCCAAATCAATGGTATGTAGAAGGTTTAACTTCAAATCCATGCGACACAAATAATTTAGCATCAGATACATGCGATATAAGTGAAATAGCTTCCAATGCAGACGAATCAAACGAGTTGGCGTCAAATCCAAGCGAAACACATGATTTAGCTTCAAATCAATGCGATGTAGAAGGTTTAGCTTCTAATCCACGCGAAACAAATGATTAATCTTCAAATCAATGGTGTGTAGAAGGTTTGGCTTCAAATCCATGCGACACAAATGAATAAGCTTCAGATTCTTGCGATATAAGTGATATAGCTTCAAATGCGGACGAAACAACGAGTTAGCTTCATATCCAAGCGAAACACATGATTTAGCTTTAAATCAATGCGATGTAGAAGGTTTAGCTTCAAATCCATGCGAAACAAATGATTTAACATCAGATAGCTGCGATATAATTGATATAGCTTCAAATGCAGGGGAAACAACGAGTTAGCTACAAATCCATACTACACACGGTGATTAAGCTTCAAATCAATGGTATGTAGCAAGTTTAGCTTCAAATCCATGCGAAACAAATGATTTAGCTTCAAACACTTGGGATATAAGTGATATAGCTTCAAATTCAGACGAAGCAAACGAGTTAGCTTCAAATCCATACGAAACACATGATTCAGCTGCAAATAAATGCGATATAGAAGATTTAGCTTCAAATCCATGGGAAACAAATGATTTAACATCAGATAATTGCGATATAAGTGATATAGATTCAAATGCAGACGAAAAAAACGAGATAGCTTCAAATCCAAGCGAAACACATGACTTAGCTTCAAATCAATGCGATGTAGAAGGTTTAGCGTCAAATACACGCCAAACACATGATTTAGCTTCAAATCAATGCGATGTAGAAGGATTAGCTTCAAATCCACGCGAAACACATGATTTAGCTTGAAATCAATGCGATATAGAAGGTTTAACTTCAAATCCATGCGACACAAATGATTTAGCATCAGATACATGCGATATAAGTGAAATAGCTTCCAATGCAGACGAATCAAACGAGTTGGCGTCAAATCCAAGCGAAACACATGATTTAGCTTCAAATCAATGCGATGTAGAAGGTTTAGCTTCTAATCCACGCGAAACACATGATTTAGCTTCAGCTCAATGCGATATAGAATGTTTAGATTCAAATCCATGCGACACAAACGATATAGCTTCAGATACTTGCGATATATGAGATATAGCTTCAAATGCAGACGAAAAAACGAGTTAGCTTCAAATCCATGCGAAGCACATGATTTAGCTACAAATGAATGCGATATAGAAGGATTAGCTTCAAATCCATGCGAAACAAATGATTTACTTTCAAACGCTTGGGATATATGTGATATAGCTTCAAATGCAGACTAATCAAACGAGTTAGCTTCATATCCAAGGGATACACATGATTTAGCTTTAAATCAATGCGATGTAGAAGGTTTAGCGTCAAATTAACGCGAAACACATGATTTAGCTTCAAATCAATGCGATATAGAATGTGTAGCTTCAAATCCATGCGACACAAATGATATAGCTTCAGATACTTGCGATATAAGAGATATAGCTTCAAATGCAGACGAAACAGACGAGTTAGCTTCATATCCAAGCGAAACACATGATTTAGCTTCAAATCAATTCGAAGTAGAAGGATTATCTTCAAATCCATGCGATACAAATGATTCAGCATCAGATACATGCGATATAAGTGATATAGATTCAAATGCAGGAGAAACAAACGAGTTAGCTTCATATCCAAGCGAAACACATGCTTTAGCTTCAAATCAACTCGAAGTAGAAGGATTATCTTCAAATCTATGCGAAACAAATGATTTAAGTTCAGATAGTTGCGATATATGTGATATAGCTTCAAATGCAGGGGAAACAAAAGTGTTAGCTTCAAATCCATGAAAAACACATGAATAATCTTTAAAGCAATTCTATCTAGAAGGTTTAGCTTCAAATCCATGCGACACAAATGATTTAACATCAAATAGTTGCGATATAAGTGATATAGCTTCAAATGCAGACGAAACAAACTAGATAGCATTAAATCCAAGCGATACACATGATTTAGCTTCAAATCATTGCGATGTAGAATGTTTAGCTTCAAATACACGCGAAACACATGATTTAGCTTCAAATCAATGCGATATAGAAGGTTTAACTTCAAATCCATGCGAAGCAAATGATTTAGCTTCAAACACTTGGGATGTAAGTGATACAGCTTCAAATGCAGACGAAACAAACGAGATAGCTTCAAATCCAAGCGAAACACATGATTTAGCTTCAAATCAATGCGATGTAGAAGGTTTAGCTTCAAATCCATGCGAAAAAAATGATTTCGCTTCAAACACTTGGGATAAAAGTGATATAGCTTCAAATGCAGAAGAAACAAACGAGTTAGCTTCAAATCAAGCGAAACGCATGATTTAACTTCAAATCAATGCGATATAGAAGGTTTAGCTTCAAATCCATGCGAAACAAATAATTTAGCTTCAAACACTTGGGATATAAGTGATATAGCTTCAAATGCAGACGAAGCAAACGAGTTAGCTTCAAATCCATACGAAACACATGATTCAGCTGCAAATAAATGCGATATAGAAGATTTAGCTTCAAATCCATGAGAAACAAATGATTTAACATCAGATAGTTGCGATATAAGTGATATAGATTCAAATGCAGACGAAAAAAACGAGATAGCTTCAAATCCAAGCGAAACACATGACTTAGCTTCAAATCAATGCGATGTAGAAGGTTTAGCGTCAAATACACGCCAAACACATGATTTAGCTTCAAATCAATGCGATGTAGAATGTTTAGATTCAAATCCATGCGACACAAACGATATAGCTTCAGATACTTGCGATATAAGAGATATAGCTTCAAATGGAGACGAAACAAACGAGTTAGCTTCATATCCAAGCGAAACACATGATTTAGCTTCAAATCAATTCGAAGTAGAAGGATTATCTTCGAATCAATGCGACACAAATGATATAGCTTCAGATACTTGCGATACAAGAGATACAGCTTCAAATGCAGACGAAACAAACGAGTTAGCTTCAAATCCATGCGAAGCACATGATTTAGCTTCAAATCAATTCGAAGTAGAAGGATTAGCTTCAAATCTATGCGATACAAATGATTTAGCATCAGATACATGCGATATAAGAGATATAGCTTCAAATGCAGACGAAACAAACGAGTTAGCTTCAAATCCATGCGAAGCACATGATTTAGCTTCAAATCATTTCGAAGTAGAAGGATTAGATTCAACCCTATGCGAAACAAATGTTTTAACATCAGATAGCTGCGATATAAGTGATATAGCTTCAAATGCAGGAGAAACAAACGAGTTAGCTTCAAATCAATGCGAAACACATGATTTAGCTGCAAATCAATGCAGTGTTGAAGATTTAGCTTCAAATCCATTCGAAACAAATGATTTAACATCAGATAGTTGCGATATAAGTGATTTAGCTCCAAATGCAGACGAAACAAACGAGATAGCTTCAAATCCAAGCGAAACACATGATTTAGCTTCAAATCAATGCGATGTAGAAGGTTTAGCTTCAATTCAACGCGAAATACATGATTTATCTTCAAATCAATGCGATATAGAAGGTTTAGCTTCAAATTCATGCGAAGCAAATGATTGAGCTTCAAATCAATTCGAAGTAGAAGGATTAGCTTCAAATCTATGCGATACAAATGATTTAGCATCAGATACATGCGATATAAGTGATATAGATTCAAATGCAGGAGAAACAAACGAGTTAGCTTCAAATCCAAGCGAATCACATGATTTAGCTACAAATTAATGCGATATAGAAGGATTAGCTTCAAATCCATGCGAAACAAATGATTTAGCTTCAAACACGTGGGATATAAGTGATATAGCTTCAAATGCAGACGAAACAAACGAGTGAGCTTCAAATCCATGTGAAACAAATGATTTACTTTCAAACGCTTTGGATATATGTGATATAGCTTCAAATGCAGACGAATCAAACGAGTTAGCTTCATATCCAAGGGATACACATGATTTAGCTTTAAATCAATGCGATGTAGAAGGTTTAGCTTCAAATCCATGCGGAAAAAATGATTTAGCTTCAAACACTTGGGATATAAGTGATATAGCTTCAAATGCAGAAGAAACAAACGAGTTAGCTTCAAATCAAGCGAAACACATGATTCAGCTGCAAATAAATGCGATGTAGAAGGTTTAGCTTCAAATCCATGCGAAACAAATGATTTAACATCAGATAGTTGCGATATAAGTGATATAGCTTCAAATGCAGACGAAACAAACTAGATAGCATCAAATCCAAGCGAAACACATCATTTAGCTTCAAATCAATGCGATGTAGAATGTTTAGCTTCAAATACACGCGAAACACATGATTTAGCTTCAAATCAATGCGATGTAGAATGATTAGCTTCAAATACACGCGAAACACATGATTTAGCTTCAAATCAATGCGATGTAGAAGGTTTAGCTTCAAATCCATGCGAAAAAAATGATTTCGCTTCAAACACTTGGGATAAAAGTGATATAGCTTCAAATGCAGAAGAAACAAACGAGTTAGCTTCAAATCAAGCGAAACGCATGATTTAACTTCAAATCAATGCGATATAGAAGGTTTAGCTTCAAATCCATGCGAAACAAATAATTTAGCTTCAAACACTTGGGATATAAGTGATATAGCTTCAAATGCAGACGAAGCAAACGAGTTAGCTTCAAATCCATACGAAACACATGATTCAGCTGCAAATAAATGCGATATAGAAGATTTAGCTTCAAATCCATGAGAAACAAATGATTTAACATCAGATAGTTGCGATATAAGTGATATAGATTCAAATGCAGACGAAAAAAACGAGATAGCTTCAAATCCAAGCGAAACACATGACTTAGCTTCAAATCAATGCGATGTAGAAGGTTTAGCGTCAAATACACGCCAAACACATGATTTAGCTTCAAATCAATGCGATGTAGAATGTTTAGATTCAAATCCATGCGACACAAACGATATAGCTTCAGATACTTGCGATATAAGAGATATAGCTTCAAATGGAGACGAAACAAACGAGTTAGCTTCATATCCAAGCGAAACACATGATTTAGCTTCAAATCAATTCGAAGTAGAAGGATTATCTTCGAATCAATGCGACACAAATGATATAGCTTCAGATACTTGCGATACAAGAGATACAGCTTCAAATGCAGACGAAACAAACGAGTTAGCTTCAAATCCATGCGAAGCACATGATTTAGCTTCAAATCAATTCGAAGTAGAAGGATTAGCTTCAAATCTATGCGATACAAATGATTTAGCATCAGATACATGCGATATAAGAGATATAGCTTCAAATGCAGACGAAACAAACGAGTTAGCTTCAAATCCATGCGAAGCACATGATTTAGCTTCAAATCATTTCGAAGTAGAAGGATTAGATTCAACCCTATGCGAAACAAATGTTTTAACATCAGATAGCTGCGATATAAGTGATATAGCTTCAAATGCAGGAGAAACAAACGAGTTAGCTTCAAATCAATGCGAAACACATGATTTAGCTGCAAATCAATGCAGTGTTGAAGATTTAGCTTCAAATCCATTCGAAACAAATGATTTAACATCAGATAGTTGCGATATAAGTGATTTAGCTCCAAATGCAGACGAAACAAACGAGATAGCTTCAAATCCAAGCGAAACACATGATTTAGCTTCAAATCAATGCGATGTAGAAGGTTTAGCTTCAATTCAACGCGAAATACATGATTTATCTTCAAATCAATGCGATATAGAAGGTTTAGCTTCAAATTCATGCGAAGCAAATGATTGAGCTTCAAATCAATTCGAAGTAGAAGGATTAGCTTCAAATCTATGCGATACAAATGATTTAGCATCAGATACATGCGATATAAGTGATATAGATTCAAATGCAGGAGAAACAAACGAGTTAGCTTCAAATCCAAGCGAATCACATGATTTAGCTACAAATTAATGCGATATAGAAGGATTAGCTTCAAATCCATGCGAAACAAATGATTTAGCTTCAAACACGTGGGATATAAGTGATATAGCTTCAAATGCAGACGAAACAAACGAGTGAGCTTCAAATCCATGTGAAACAAATGATTTACTTTCAAACGCTTTGGATATATGTGATATAGCTTCAAATGCAGACGAATCAAACGAGTTAGCTTCATATCCAAGGGATACACATGATTTAGCTTTAAATCAATGCGATGTAGAAGGTTTAGCTTCAAATCCATGCGGAAAAAATGATTTAGCTTCAAACACTTGGGATATAAGTGATATAGCTTCAAATGCAGAAGAAACAAACGAGTTAGCTTCAAATCAAGCGAAACACATGATTCAGCTGCAAATAAATGCGATGTAGAAGGTTTAGCTTCAAATCCATGCGAAACAAATGATTTAACATCAGATAGTTGCGATATAAGTGATATAGCTTCAAATGCAGACGAAACAAACTAGATAGCATCAAATCCAAGCGAAACACATCATTTAGCTTCAAATCAATGCGATGTAGAATGTTTAGCTTCAAATACACGCGAAACACATGATTTAGCTTCAAATCAATGCGATGTAGAATGATTAGCTTCAAATACACGCGAAACACATGATTTAGCTTCAAATCAATGCAATATAGAAGGTTTTGCTTCAAATCCATGCGAAACACATGATTTAGCTGCAAATCAATGCGATGTAGAAGGTTTAGCTTCAAATCCATGCGAAACAAATGATTTAGCTTCAAACACTTGGGATATAAGTGATATAGCTTCCAATGCAGACGAATCAAACGAGTTAGCTTCATATCCAAGGGATACACATGATTAAGCTTTAAATCAATGCGATGTAGAAGGTTTAGCGTCAAATACACGCGAAACACATGATTTAGCTTCAAATCAATGCGATATAGAAGGATTAGCTTCAAATCCATGCGAAACAAATGATTTAGCTTCAAACACGTGGGATATAAGTGATGTAGCTTCAAATGCAGACGAAGCAAACGAGTGAGCTTCAAATCCACGCGAAGCACATGATTTAGCTTTAAATCAATGCGATATAGAAGGTTTAGCTTCAAATCCATGCGACACAATCGATATAGCTTCAGAAACTTGCGATATAAGAGATATAGCTACAAATGGAGACGAAACAAACGAGTTAGCTTCATATCCAAGCGAAACACATGCTTTAGCTTCAAATCAATTCGATGTAGAAGGATTATCTTCAAATCTATGCGAAACAAATGATTTAAGTTCAGATAGTTGCGATATATGTGATATAGCTTCAAATGCAGGGGAAACAAACGTGTTAGCTTCAAATCCATGAAAAACACATGAATAAGCTTTAAATCAATTCTATCTAGAAGGTTTAGCATCAAATCCATGCGAAAAAAATGATTTAGCTTCAAACGCTTAGGATAAAAGTGATATAGCTTCAAATGCAGACGAAGCAAACGAGTGAGCTTCAAATCAAGCGAAACACATGATTCAACTTCAAATCAATGCGATATGGAAGGTTTAGCTTCAAATCCATGCGACACAAATGATTCAGCATCAGGTACATGCGATATATGTGATATAGCTTCAAATGCAGACGAAACAAAAGAGATATCTCCAAATCCAAGCAAATCGCATGACTTAGCTTCAAATCAATGCGATATAGAACGATTAGCTTCAAATCCATGCGAAACAAATGATTTAGCTTCAAACACGTGGGATATAAGTGATATAGCTTCAAATGCAGACGAAGCAAACGAGTGAGCTTCAAATCCAAGCGAAACACATGATTTAGCTTCAAATCAATGCGATATAGAATGTTTAGCTTCAAATCCATGCGACACAAACGATATAGCTTCAGATACTTGCGATATAAGAGATATAGTTTCAAGTGGAGACGAAACAAACGAGTTAGATTCATATCCAAGCGAAACACATGATTTAACTTCAAATCAATGCCATGTAGAAGGTTTAGCTTCAAATCCACGCGAAACACATGATTTAGCTTCAAATCAATGCGATATAGAATATTTAGCTTCAAATCCACGCGAAAAACATGATTTAGCTTCAAATCAATGCGATATAGAAGGTTTAGCTTCAAATCCATGCGACACAAATGATATAGCATCAGATACTTGCGATATAATAGATATAGCTTCAAATGCAGACGAAACAAAAGAGATAGCTTCAAATCCATGCGAAGCACATCATTTAACTTCAAATCAATGCGATCTAGAAGCTTTAGCTTCAAATCCATGCGAAACAAATGATTAAGCTTCAAACACTTGGGATATAAGTGACATAGATTCAAATGCAGACGAAGCAAACGAGTTAGCTTCAAATCCATGCGAAGCACATGATTTAGCTTCAAATCATTTCGAAGTAGAAGGATTAGATTCAAATCTATGCGAAACAAATGATTTAACATCAGATAGTTGCAATATAAGTGATATAGCTTCAAATGCAGGAGAAACAAACGAGTTAGCTTCAAATCAATGCGAAACACATGATTTAGCTGCAAATCAATGCAGTGTTGAAGATTTAGCTTCAAATCCATTCGAAACAAATGATTTAACATCAGATAGTTGCGATATAAGTGATTTAGCTCCAAAGGCAGACGAAACAAACGAGTTAGCTTCAAATCCATGCGAAGCACATGATTTAGCTTCATATCATTTCGAAGTAGAAGGATTAGATTCAAATCTATGCGAAACAAATGATTTAACATCAGATAGTTGCGATATAAGTGAGATAGCTTCAAATGCGGGAGAAACAAACGAGTTAGCTTCAAATCAATGCGAAACACATGATTTAGCTGCAAATCAATGTAGTGTTGAAGATTTAGCTTCAAATCCATACGAAACAAATGATTTAACATCAGATAGTTGCGATATAAGTGATTTAGTTCCAAATGCAGACGAAACAAACGAGATACCTTCAAATCCAAGCGAAACACATGATTTAGCTTCAAATCAATGCGATGTAGAAGGTTTAGCTTCAAATCCCCACGAAACACATGATTTAGCTTCAAATCAATGCGATATAGAAGGTTTAGCTTCAAATCCATTAGAACAAATGATTCTCTTTTAAACGCTAGGGATATATGTGATATAGCTTCAAATGCAAACGAAACAAACGAGTTAGCTTCATATCCAAGCAAAACACATGATTTAGCTTCAAATCAATTCGAAGTAGATGGATTAGCTTCAAATCCATGCGGAACACATGATTTAGCTTCAACTCAATGCGATATAGAATATTTAGCTTCAAATCCATGCGACACAAACGATATAGATTCAGATACTTGCGATATAAGAGATATAGCTTCAAGTGGAGACGAAACAAACGAGTTAGCTTCATATCCAAGCGAAACACATGATTTAGCATCAAATCAATGCGATGTAGAAGGTTTAGCTTCAAATCCACTCGAAATACATGATTTATCTTCAAATCAATGCGATATAGGAGGTTTAACTTCAAATTCATGCGAAGCAAATGATTGTGCTTCAAAATTAATTCGAAGTAGAAGGATTAGATTCAAATCCATGCGAAACAAATGATTTAGCATCAGATACATGCGATCTAAGTGGTATAGCTTCAAATGCAGGAGAAACAAACGAGTTAGCTTCAAATCAAGCGAAACACATGATTTAGCTTCAAATCAATGCGATGTAGAATGTTTAGCTTCAAATCCATGCGACACAAACGATATAGCTTCAGATACTTGCGATATAAGAGATATAGCTTCAAATGCAGACGAAACAAACGAGTTAGCTTCATATCCAACCGAAAGACATGATTTAGCTTTAAATCAATGCGATATAGAAGGTTTAGCTTCAAATCCATGCGACACGAACGATATAGCTTCAGATACTTGCGATATAAGAGATATAGCTTCAAGTGGAGACGAAACAAACGAGTTAGCTTCATATCCAAGCGAAACACATGATTTAGTTTCAAAACAATTCGAAGTAGAAGGATTATCTTCAAATCTATGCGAATCAAATGATTTAACGTCAGATAGTTGCAATATAAGTGATATAGCTTCAAATGCAGACGAAACAAACTAGATAGCATCAAATCCAAGCGAAAAACATGATTTAGCTTCAAATCAATGCGATGTAGAAGGTTTAGCTTCAAATCCACGCGAAACACATGATTTAGCTTCAAATCAATACGATATAGAATGTTTAGCTTCAAATCCATGCGACACAAACGATATAGCTTCAGATACTTGCGATATAAGAGATATAGCTTCAAATGCAGACGAAACAAACGAGTTAGCTTCAAATCCATGCGATGCACATGATTTAGCTTCATATCATTTCGAAGTAGAAGGATTAGTTCAAATCTATGCGAAACAAATGATTTAACATCAGATAGTTGCGATATAAGTGATTTAGCTCCAAATGCAGACGAAACAAACGAGTTAGCTTCAAATCCATGCGAAGCACATGATTTAGCTTCATATCATTTCGAAGTAGAAGGATTAGTTCAAATCTATGCGAAACAAATGATTTAACATCAGATAGTTGCGATATAAGTGAGATAGCTTCAAATGCAGGAGAAACAAACGAGTCAGCTTCAAATCAATGCGAAACACATGATTTAGCTGCAAATCTTTGCAGTGTTGAAGATTTAGCTTCAAATCCATTCGAAACAAATGATTTAACATCAGATAGTTGCGATATAAGTGATTTAGCTCCAAATGCAGACGAAACAAACGAGTTAGCTTCAAATCCATGCGAAGCACATGATTTAGCATCAAATCAATGCGATGTAGAAGGTTTAGCTTCAAATCCACTCGAAATACATGATTTATCTTCAAATCAATGCGATATAGAAGGTTTAACTTCAAATTCATGCGAAGCAAATGATTGTGCTTCAAAATCAATTCGAAGTAGAAGGATTAGATTCAAATCCATGCGAAACAAATGATTTAGCATCAGATACATGCGATCTAAGTGGTATAGCTTCAAATGCAGGAGAAACAAACGAGTTAGCTTCAAATCAAGCGAAACACATGATTTAGCTTCAAATCAATGCGATGTAGAATGTTTAGCTTCAAATCCACGCGAAACACATGATTTAGCTTCAAATCAATGCGATATAGAATGTTTAGCTTCAAATCCATGCAACACAAACGATATAGCTTCAGATACTTGCGATATAAGAGATATAGCTTCAAGTGGAGACGAAACAAAAGAGATAGCTTCAAATCCATGCGAAGCACATGATTTAGCTTCAAATCAATGAGATGTAGAAGCTTTAGCTTCAAATCCATACGAAACAAATGATTTAGCTTCAAACATTTGGGATATAAGTGATATAGCTTCAAATGCAGACGAAGCAAACGAGTTAGCTTCAAATCAATGCGAAACACATGATTTAGCTGCAAATCAATGCAGTGTTGAAGATTTAGCTTCAAATCCATTCGAAACAAATGATTTAACATCAGATAGTTGCGATATAAGTGATTTAGCTCCAAAGGCAGACGAAACAAACGAGTTAGCTTCATATCCAAGCGAAACACATGATTTAGTTTTAAATCAATGCGATGTAGAAGGTTTAGCTTCACATCCATGCGAAACAAATGATTTAGCTTCAGATACTTGCGATATAAGAGATATAGCTTCAAATGCAGACGAAACAAACGAGTTAGCTTCAAATCAAGCGAAACACATGATTTTGCTTCAAATCAATGCGATGTAGCAGGTTTGGCTTCAAATCCACGCGAAACACATGATTTAGCTTCAAATCAATGCGATATAGAATGTTTAGCTTCAAATCCATGCGACACGAACGATATAGCTTCAGATACTTGCGATATAAGAGATATAGCTTCAAATGCAGACGAAACAAACGAGTTAGCTTCATATCCAACCGAAAGACATGATTTAGCTTTAAATCAATGCAATATAGAAGGTTTAACTTCAAATCCATGCAACACAAACGATATAGCTTCAGATACTTGCGATATAAGAGATATAGCTTCAAGTGGAGACGAAACAAACGAGTTAGCTTCATATCCAAGCGAAACACATGATTTAGTTTCAAATCAATTCGAAGTAGAAGGATTATCTTCAAATCTATGCGAAACAAATGATTTAACGTCAGATAGTTGCAATATAAGTGATATAGCTTCAAATGCAGACGAAACAAACTAGATAGCATCAAATCCAAGCGAAAAACATGATTTAGCTTCAAATCAATGCGATGTAGAAGGTTTAGCTTCAAATCCACGCGAAACACATGATTTAGCTTCAAATCAATACGATATAGAATGTTTAGCTTCAAATCCATGCGACACAAACGATATAGCTTCAGATACTTGCGATATAAGAGATATAGCTTCAAATGCAGACGAAACAAACGAGTTAGCTTCAAATCCATGCGATGCACATGATTTAGCTTCATATCATTTCGAAGTAGAAGGATTAGTTCAAATCTATGCGAAACAAATGATTTAAAATCAGATAGTTGCGATATAAGTGATTTAGCTCCAAATGCAGACGAAACAAACGAGTTAGCTTCAAATCCATGCGAAGCACATGATTTAGCTTCATATCATTTCGAAGTAGAAGGATTAGTTCAAATCTATGCGAAACAAATGATTTAATATCAGATAGTTGCGATATAAGTGAGATAGCTTCAAATGCAGGAGAAACAAACGAGTTAGCTTCAAATCAATGCGAAACACATGATTTAGCTGCAAATCTTTGCAGTGTTGAAGATTTAGCTTCAAATCCATTCGAAACAAATGATTTAACATCAGATAGTTGCGATATAAGTGATTTATCTCCAAATGCAGACGAAGCAAACGAGATAGCTTCAAATCCAAGCGAAACACATGATTTAGCTGCAAATCTTTGCAGTGTTGAAGATTTAGCTTGAAATCCATTCGAAACAAATGATTTAACATCAGATAGTTGCGATATAAGTGAGATAGCTTCAAATGCAGGAGAAACAAACGAGTCAGCTTCAAATCAATGCGAAACACATGATTTAGCTGCAAATCTTTGCAGTGTTGAAGATGTAGCTTCAAATCCATTCGAAACAAATGATTTAACATCAGATAGTTGCGATATAAGTGATTTACCTCCAAATGCAGACGAAACAAACGAGATAGCTTCAAATCCAAGCGAAACACATGATTTAGCTGCAAATCTTTGCAGTGTTGAAGATTTAGCTTGAAATCCATTCGAAACAAATGATTTAACATCAGATAGTTGCGATATAAGTGATTTAGCTCCAAAGGCAGACGAAACAAACGAGTTAGCTTCAAATCCAAGCGAAACACATGATTTAGCTTCAAATCAATTCGAAGTAGAAGGATTATCTTCAAATCTATGCGAAACAAATGATTTAACGTCAGATAGTTGCAATATAAGGGATATAGCTTCAAATGCAGACGAAACAAACTAGATAGCATCAAATCCAAGCGAAAAACATGATTTAGCTTCAAATCAATGGGATGTAGAATGTTTAGCTTCAAATCCACGCGAAACACATGATTTAGCTTCAAATCACTACGATATAGAATGTTTAGCTTCAAATCCATGCGACACAAACGATATAGCTTCAGATACTTGCGATATAAGAGATATAGCTTCAAATGCAGACGAAACAAACGAGTTAGCTTCAAATCCATGCGATTCACATGATTTAGCTTCATATCATTTCGAAGCAGAAGGATTAGTTCAAATCTATGCGAAACAAATGATTTAACATCAGATAGTTGGGATATAAGTGAGATAGCTTCAAATGCAGGAGAAACAAACGAGTTAGCTTCAAATCAATGCGAAACACATGATTTAGCTGCAAATCTTTGCAGTGTTGAAGATTTAGCTTCAAATCCATTCGAAACAAATGATTTAACATCAGATAGTTGCGATATAAGTGATTCAGCTCCAAATGCAGACGAAACAAACGAGTTAGCTCCAAATCCATGCGAAGCACATGATTTAGCTTCATATCATTTCGAAGTAGAAGGATTAGTTCAAATCTATGCGAAACAAATGATTTAACATCAGATAGTTGCGATATAAGTGAGATAGCTTCAAATGCAGGAGAAACAAACGAGTCCGCTTCAAATCAATGCGAAACACATGATTTAGCTGCAAATCTTTGCAGTGTTGAAGATTTAGCTTCAAATCCATTCGAAACAAATGATTTAACATCAGATAGTTGCGATATAAGTGATTTACCTCTAAATGCAGACGAAACAAACGAGATAGCTTCAAATCCAAGCGAAGCACATGATTTAGCTTCATATCATTTCGAAGTAGAAGGATTAGTTCAAATCTATGCGAAACAAATGATTTAACATCAGATAGTTGCGATATAAGTGAGATAGCTTCAAATGCAGGTGAAACAAACGAGATAGCTTCAAATCCAAGCGAAACACATGATTTAGCTGCAAATCTTTGCGGTGTTGAAGATTTAGCTTCAAATCCATTCGAAACAAATGATTTAACATCAGATAGTTGCGATATAAGTGATTTACCTCCAAATGCAGACGAAACAAACGAGTTAGCTTCAAATCCATGCGAAGCACATGATTTAGCTTCATATCATTTCGAAGTAGAAGGATTAGTTCAAATCTATGCGAAACAAATGATTTAACATCAGATAGTTGCGATATAAGTGAGATAGCTTCAAATGCAGGAGAAACAAACGAGATAGCTTCAAATCCAAGCAAAACACATGATTTAGCTTCAAATCAATGCGATGTAGAAGGTTTAGCTTCAAATCCAAGCGAAACACATGATTTAGCTTCAAATCAATGCGATATAGAAGGTTTAGCTTCAAATCCATGCGACACAAACGATATAGCTTCAGATACTTGCGATATAAGAGATATAGCTTCAAGTGGTGACGAAACAAATGAGTTAGCTTCATATCCAAGCGAAAAAAATGATTTAGCTTCAAACACTTGGGATATAAGTGATATAGCTTCAAATGCAGACGAAACAAACGAGTTAGATTCAAATCCATGCGAAACAAATGATTTAACATCAGATAGTTGCGATATAAGTGATATAGCTTCAAATGCAGACGAAACAAACGAGTTAGCTTCAAATCAAGCGAAACACATGATTTAGCTTCAAATCAATGCGATGTAGAAGGTTTAGCTTCAAATCCACGCGAAACACATGATTTAGCTTCAAATCAATGCGATATAGAATGTTTAGCTTCAAATCCATGCGACACGAACGATATAACTTCAGATACTTGCGATATAAGAGATATAGCTTCAAATGCAGACCAAACAAACGAGTTAGCTTCATATCCAACCGAAAGACATGATTTAGCTTTAAATCAATGCGATATAGAAGGTTTAGCTTCAAATCCATGCAACACAAACGATATAGCTTCAAATACTTGCGATATAAGTGATTTAGCTCCAAATGCAGACGAAACAAACGAGATAGCATCAAATCCAAGCGAAAAACATGATTTAGCTTCAAATCTTTGCAGTGTTGAAGATTTAGCTTCAAATCCATTCGAAACAAATGATTTAACATCAGGTAGTTGCGATATAAGTGATTTAGCTCCAAATGCAGACGAAACAAACGAGATAGCTTCAAATCCAAGCGAAACACATGATTTAGCTTCAAATCAATGCGATGTAGAAGGTTTAGCTTCAAATCCACGCGAAAAACATGATTTAGCTTCAAATCAAAGCGATATAGAAGGTTTAGCTTCAAATCCATGCGACACAAATGATATAGCATCAGATACTTGCGATATAAGAGATATAGCTTCAAATGCAGACGAAACAAAAGAGATAGCTTCAAATCCATGCGAAGCACATGATTTAGCTTCAAATCAATGCGATCTAGAAGCTTTAGCTTCAAATCCATGCGAAACAAATGATTTAGCTTCAAAAACTTGGGATATAAGTGATATAGCTTCAAATGCAGACGAAGCAAACGAGTTAGCTTCAAATCCATGCGAAGCACATGATTTAGCTTCAAATCATTTCGAAGTAGAAGGATTAGATTCAAATCTATGCGAAACAAATGATTTAACATCAGATAGTTGCAATATAAGTGATATAGCTTCAAATGCAGGAGAAACAAACGAGTTACCTTCAAATCAATGCGAAACACATGATTTAGCTGCAAATCAATGCAGTGTTGAAGATTTAGCTTCAAATCCATTCGAAACAAATGATTTAACATCAGATAGTTGCGATATAAGAGATATAGCTTCCAATTCAGACGAAACAAACGAGTTAGCTTCAAATCCACGCAAAAACACATGATTAATCTTCAAATCAATGCTATGTAGAAGCTTTAGCTTCAAATCCATGAGATACAAATGATTTAGCTTCAGATAGTTGCGATATAAGAGATATAGCTTCAAATGCAGACGAAGCAAACGAGTTAGCTTCAAATCCATGCGAAGCACATGATTTAGCTTCATATCATTTCGAAGTAGAAGGATTAGATTCAAATCTATGCGAAACAAATGATTTAAGATCAGATAGTTGCGATATAAGTGAGATAGCTTCAAATGCAGACGAAACAAACGAGTTAGCTTCAAATCCACGCGAAACACATGATTTAGCTTCAAATCAATGCGATATAGAATGTTTAGCTTCAAATCCATGCGACACGAACGATATAGCTTCAGATACTTGCGATATAAGAGATATAGCTTCAAATGCAGACGAAACAAACGAGTTAGCTTCATATCCAACCGAAAGACATGATTTAGCTTTAAATCAATGCGATATAGAAGGTTTAGCTTCAAATCCATGCAACACAAACGATATAGCTTCAGATACTTGCGATATAAGAGATATAGCTTCAAGTGGAGACGAAACAAACGAGTTAGCTTCATATCCAAGCGAAACACATGATTTAGCTTCAAATCAATTCGAAGTAGAAGGATTATCTTCAAATCTATGCGAAACAAATGATTTAACGTCAGATAGTTGCAATATAAGTGATATAGCTTCAAATGCAGACGAAACAAACTAGATAGCATCAAATCCAAGCGAAAAACATGATTTAGCTTCAAATCAATGCGATGTAGAAGGTTTAGCTTCAAATCCACGCGAAACACATGATTTAGCTTCAAATCAATACGATATAGAATGTTTAGCTTCAAATCCATTCGAAACAAATGATTTAACATCAGATAGTTGCGATATAAGTGATTTAGCTCCAAATGCAGACGAAACAAACGAGTTAGCTTCAAATCCATGCGAAGCACATGATTTAGCTTCATATCATTTCGAAGTAGAAGGATTAGTTCAAATCTATGCGAAACAAATGATTTAACATCAGATAGTTGCGATATAAGTGAGATAGCTTCAAATGCAGGAGAAACAAACGAGTCAGCTTCAAATCAATGCGAAACACATGATTTTGCTGCAAATCTTTGCAGTGTTGAAGATTTAGCTTCAAATCCATTCGAAACAAATGATTTAACATCAGATAGTTGCGATATAAGTGATTTACCTCCAAATGCAGACGAAACAAACGAGATAGCTTCAAATCCAAGCGAAACACATGATTTAGCTTCAAATCAATGCGATGTAGAAGGTTTAGCTTCAAATCCACGCGAAACACATGATTTAGCTGCAAATCTTTGCAGTGTTGAAGATTTAGATTCAAATCCATTCGAAACAAATGATTTAACATCAGATAGTTGCGATATAAGTGATTTAGCTCCAAATGCAGACGAAACAAACGAGTTAGCTTCAAATCCATGCGAAGCACATGATTTAGCTTCATATCATTTCGAAGTAGAAGGATTAGTTCAAATCTATGCGAAACAAATGATTTAACATCAGATAGTTGCGATATAAGTGAGATAGCTTCAAATGCAGGAGAAACAAACGAGTTAGCTTCAAATCAATGCGAAACACATGATTTAGCTGCAAATCTTTGCAGTGTTGAAGATTTAGCTTCAAATCCATTCGAAACAAATGATTTAACATAAGATAGTTGCGATATAAGTGATTTACCTCCAAATGCAGACGAAACAAAGGAGTTAGCTTCAAATCCATGCGAAGCACATGATTTAGCTTCATATCATTTCGAAGTAGAAGGATTAGATTCAAATCTATGCGAAACAAATGATTTAACATCAGATGGTTGCGATATAAGTGAGATAGCTTCAAATGCAGGAGAAACAAACGAGTTAGCTTCAAATCAATGCGAAACACATGATTTAGCTGCAAATCAATGCAGTGTTGAAGATTTAGCTTCAAATCCATACGAAACAAATGATTTAACATCAGATAGTTGCGATATAAGTGATTTACCTCCAAATGCAGACGAAACAAACGAGTTAGCTTCAAATCCATGCGAAGCACATGATTTAGCTTCATATCATTTCGAAGTAGAAGGATTAGTTCAAATCTATGCGAAACAAATGATTTAACATCAGATAGTTGCGATATAAGTGAGATAGCTTCAAATGCAGGAGAAACAAACGAGATAGCTTCAAATCCAAGCAAAACACATGATTTAGCTTCAAATCAATGCGATGTAGAAGGTTTAGCTTCAAATCCAAGCGAAACACATGATTTAGCTTCAAATCAATGCGATATAGAAGGTTTAGCTTCAAATCCATGCGACACAAACGATATAGCTTCAGATACTTGCGATATAAGAGATATAGCTTCAAGTGGTGACGAAACAAACGAGTTAGCTTCATATCCAAGCGAAAAAAATGATTTAGCTTCAAACACTTGGGATATAAGTGATATAGCTTCAAATGCAGACGAAACAAACGAGTTAGATTCAAATCCATGCGAAACAAATGATTTAACATCAGATAGTTGCGATATAAGTGATATAGCTTCAAATGCAGACGAAACAAACGAGTTAGCTTCAAATCAAGCGAAACACATGATTTAGCTTCAAATCAATGCGATGTAGAAGGTTTAGCTTCAAATCCACGCGAAACACATGATTTAGCTTCAAATCAATGCGATATAGAATGTTTAGCTTCAAATCCATGCGACACGAACGATATAACTTCAGATACTTGCGATATAAGAGATATAGCTTCAAATGCAGACCAAACAAACGAGTTAGCTTCATATCCAACCGAAAGACATGATTTAGCTTTAAATCAATGCGATATAGAAGGTTTAGCTTCAAATCCATGCAACACAAACGATATAGCTTCAAATACTTGCGATATAAGTGATTTAGCTCCAAATGCAGACGAAACAAACGAGATAGCATCAAATCCAAGCGAAAAACATGATTTAGCTTCAAATCTTTGCAGTGTTGAAGATTTAGCTTCAAATCCATTCGAAACAAATGATTTAACATCAGGTAGTTGCGATATAAGTGATTTAGCTCCAAATGCAGACGAAACAAACGAGATAGCTTCAAATCCAAGCGAAACACATGATTTAGCTTCAAATCAATGCGATGTAGAAGGTTTAGCTTCAAATCCACGCGAAAAACATGATTTAGCTTCAAATCAAAGCGATATAGAAGGTTTAGCTTCAAATCCATGCGACACAAATGATATAGCATCAGATACTTGCGATATAAGAGATATAGCTTCAAATGCAGACGAAACAAAAGAGATAGCTTCAAATCCATGCGAAGCACATGATTTAGCTTCAAATCAATGCGATCTAGAAGCTTTAGCTTCAAATCCATGCGAAACAAATGATTTAGCTTCAAAAACTTGGGATATAAGTGATATAGCTTCAAATGCAGACGAAGCAAACGAGTTAGCTTCAAATCCATGCGAAGCACATGATTTAGCTTCAAATCATTTCGAAGTAGAAGGATTAGATTCAAATCTATGCGAAACAAATGATTTAACATCAGATAGTTGCAATATAAGTGATATAGCTTCAAATGCAGGAGAAACAAACGAGTTACCTTCAAATCAATGCGAAACACATGATTTAGCTGCAAATCAATGCAGTGTTGAAGATTTAGCTTCAAATCCATTCGAAACAAATGATTTAACATCAGATAGTTGCGATATAAGTGATTTAGCTCCAAAGGCAGACGAAACAAACGAGTTAGCTTCAAATCCACGCAAAAACACATGATTAATCTTCAAATCAATGCTATGTAGAAGCTTTAGCTTCAAATCCATGAGATACAAATGATTTAGCTTCAGATACTTGCGATATAAGAGATATAGCTTCCAATTCAGACGAAACAAACGAGTTAGCATCATATCCAAGCCAAACACATGATTTAGCTTCAAATCCATGCGATGTAGAAGGATTAGCTTCATATCCATGCGATACAAATGATTTAGCTTCAGATACTTGCGATATAAGAGATATAGCTTCAAATGCAGACGAAACAAACGAGTTAGCTTCAAATCCATGCGAAGCACATGATTTAGCTTCATATCATTTCGAAGTAGAAGGATTAGATTCAAATCTATGCGAAACAAATGATTTAAGATCAGATAGTTGCGATATAAGTGAGATAGCTTCAAATGCAGACGAAACAAACGAGTTAGCTTCAAATCCACGCGAAACACATGATTTAGCTTCAAATCAATGCGATATAGAATGTTTAGCTTCAAATCCATGCGACACGAACGATATAGCTTCAGATACTTGCGATATAAGAGATATAGCTTCAAATGCAGACGAAACAAACGAGTTAGCTTCATATCCAACCGAAAGACATGATTTAGCTTTAAATCAATGCGATATAGAAGGTTTAGCTTCAAATCCATGCAACACAAACGATATAGCTTCAGATACTTGCGATATAAGAGATATAGCTTCAAGTGGAGACGAAACAAACGAGTTAGCTTCATATCCAAGCGAAACACATGATTTAGCTTCAAATCAATTCGAAGTAGAAGGATTATCTTCAAATCTATGCGAAACAAATGATTTAACGTCAGATAGTTGCAATATAAGTGATATAGCTTCAAATGCAGACGAAACAAACTAGATAGCATCAAATCCAAGCGAAAAACATGATTTAGCTTCAAATCAATGCGATGTAGAAGGTTTAGCTTCAAATCCACGCGAAACACATGATTTAGCTTCAAATCAATACGATATAGAATGTTTAGCTTCAAATCCATTCGAAACAAATGATTTAACATCAGATAGTTGCGATATAAGTGATTTAGCTCCAAATGCAGACGAAACAAACGAGTTAGCTTCAAATCCATGCGAAACAAACGAGTTAGCTTCAAATCCATGCGAAGCACATGATTTAGCTTCATATCATTTCGAAGTAGAAGGATTAGTTCAAATCTATGCGAAACAAATGATTTAAAATCAGATAGTTGCGATATAAGTGAGATAGCTTCAAATGCAGGAGAAACAAACGAGTCAGCTTCAAATCAATGCGAAACACATGATTTTGCTGCAAATCTTTGCAGTGTTGAAGATTTAGCTTCAAATCCATTCGAAACAAATGATTTAACATCAGATAGTTGCGATATAAGTGATTTACCTCCAAATGCAGACGAAACAAACGAGATAGCTTCAAATCCAAGCGAAACACATGATTTAGCTTCAAATCAATGCGATGTAGAAGGTTTAGCTTCAAATCCACGCGAAACACATGATTTAGCTGCAAATCTTTGCAGTGTTGAAGATTTAGCTTCAAATCCATTCGAAACAAATGATTTAACATCAGATAGTTGCGATATAAGTGATTTAGCTCCAAATGCAGACGAAACAAACGAGTTAGCTTCAAATCCATGCGAAGCACATGATTTAGCTTCATATCATTTCGAAGTAGAAGGATTAGTTCAAATCTATGCGAAACAAATGATTTAACATCAGATAGTTGCGATATAAGTGAGATAGCTTCAAATGCAGGAGAAACAAACGAGTTAGCTTCAAATCAATGCGAAACACATGATTTAGCTGCAAATCTTTGCAGTGTTGAAGATTTAGCTTCAAATCCATTCGAAACAAATGATTTAACATAAGATAGTTGCGATATAAGTGATTTACCTCCAAATGCAGACGAAACAAAGGAGTTAGCTTCAAATCCATGCGAAGCACATGATTTAGCTTCATATCATTTCGAAGTAGAAGGATTAGATTCAAATCTATGCGAAACAAATGATTTAACATCAGATGGTTGCGATATAAGTGAGATAGCTTCAAATGCAGGAGAAACAAACGAGTTAGCTTCAAATCAATGCGAAACACATGATTTAGCTGCAAATCAATGCAGTGTTGAAGATTTAGCTTCAAATCCATACGAAACAAATGATTTAACATCAGATAGTTGCGATATAAGTGATTTAGCTCCAAATGCAGACGAAACAAACGAGATACCTTCAAATCCAAGCGAAACGCATGAATTAGCTTCAAATCAATGCGATGTAGAAGGTATAGCTTCAAATCCCCACGAAACACATGATTTAGCTTCAAATCAATGCGATATAGAAGGTTTAGCTTCAAATCCATTAGAACAAATGATTCTCTTTGAAACGCTAGGGATATATGTGATATAGCTTCAAATGCAAACGAAACAAACGAGTTAGCTTCATATCCAAGCAAAACACATGATTTAGCTTCAAATCAATTCGAAGTAGAAGGATTAGCTTCAAATCCATGCGAAACACATGATTTAGCTTCAAATGAATGCGATATAGAATGTTTAGCTTCAAATCCATGCGACACAAACGATATAGCTTCAGATACTTGCGATATAAGAGATATAGCTTCAAGTGGAGACGAAACAAACGAGTTAGCTTCATATCCAAGCGAAACACGTGATTTAGCTTCAAATCAATGCGATGTACAAGGTTTAGCTTCAAATCCACTCGAAATACATGATTTATCTTCAAATCAATGCGATATAGAAGGTTTAACTTCAAATTCATGCGAAGCAAATGATTGTGCTTCAAAATCAATTCGAAGTAGAAGGATTAGATTCAAATCCATGCGAAACAAATGATTTAGCATCAGATACATGCGATCTAAGTGGTATAGCTTTAAATGCAGGAGAAACAAACGAGTTAGCTTCAAATCCACGCAAAAACACATGATTAATCTTCAAATCAATGCTATGTAGAAGCTTTAGCTTCAAATCCATGAGATACAAATGATTTAGCTTCAGATACTTGCGATATAAGAGATATAGCTTCCAATTCAGACGAAACAAACGAGTTAGCATCATATCCAAGCCAAACACATGATTTAGCTTCAAATCCATGCGATGTAGAAGGATTAGCTTCATATCCATGCGATACAAATGATTTAGCTTCAGATACTTGCGATATAAGAGATATAGCTTCAAATGCAGACGAAACAAACGAGTTAGCTTCAAATCCATGCGAAGCACATGATTTAGCTTCATATCATTTCGAAGTAGAAGGATTAGATTCAAATCTATGCGAAACAAATGATTTAAGATCAGATAGTTGCGATATAAGTGAGATAGCTTCAAATGCAGACGAAACAAACGAGTTAGCTTCAAATCCACGCGAAACACATGATTTAGCTTCAAATCAATGCGATATAGAATGTTTAGCTTCAAATCCATGCGACACGAACGATATAGCTTCAGATACTTGCGATATAAGAGATATAGCTTCAAATGCAGACGAAACAAACGAGTTAGCTTCATATCCAACCGAAAGACATGATTTAGCTTTAAATCAATGCGATATAGAAGGTTTAGCTTCAAATCCATGCAACACAAACGATATAGCTTCAGATACTTGCGATATAAGAGATATAGCTTCAAGTGGAGACGAAACAAACGAGTTAGCTTCATATCCAAGCGAAACACATGATTTAGCTTCAAATCAATTCGAAGTAGAAGGATTATCTTCAAATCTATGCGAAACAAATGATTTAACGTCAGATAGTTGCAATATAAGTGATATAGCTTCAAATGCAGACGAAACAAACTAGATAGCATCAAATCCAAGCGAAAAACATGATTTAGCTTCAAATCAATGCGATGTAGAAGGTTTAGCTTCAAATCCACGCGAAACACATGATTTAGCTTCAAATCAATACGATATAGAATGTTTAGCTTCAAATCCATTCGAAACAAATGATTTAACATCAGATAGTTGCGATATAAGTGATTTAGCTCCAAATGCAGACGAAACAAACGAGTTAGCTTCAAATCCATGCGAAACAAACGAGTTAGCTTCAAATCCATGCGAAGCACATGATTTAGCTTCATATCATTTCGAAGTAGAAGGATTAGTTCAAATCTATGCGAAACAAATGATTTAAAATCAGATAGTTGCGATATAAGTGAGATAGCTTCAAATGCAGGAGAAACAAACGAGTCAGCTTCAAATCAATGCGAAACACATGATTTTGCTGCAAATCTTTGCAGTGTTGAAGATTTAGCTTCAAATCCATTCGAAACAAATGATTTAACATCAGATAGTTGCGATATAAGTGATTTACCTCCAAATGCAGACGAAACAAACGAGATAGCTTCAAATCCAAGCGAAACACATGATTTAGCTTCAAATCAATGCGATGTAGAAGGTTTAGCTTCAAATCCACGCGAAACACATGATTTAGCTGCAAATCTTTGCAGTGTTGAAGATTTAGCTTCAAATCCATTCGAAACAAATGATTTAACATCAGATAGTTGCGATATAAGTGATTTAGCTCCAAATGCAGACGAAACAAACGAGTTAGCTTCAAATCCATGCGAAGCACATGATTTAGCTTCATATCATTTCGAAGTAGAAGGATTAGTTCAAATCTATGCGAAACAAATGATTTAACATCAGATAGTTGCGATATAAGTGAGATAGCTTCAAATGCAGGAGAAACAAACGAGTTAGCTTCAAATCAATGCGAAACACATGATTTAGCTGCAAATCTTTGCAGTGTTGAAGATTTAGCTTCAAATCCATTCGAAACAAATGATTTAACATAAGATAGTTGCGATATAAGTGATTTACCTCCAAATGCAGACGAAACAAAGGAGTTAGCTTCAAATCCATGCGAAGCACATGATTTAGCTTCATATCATTTCGAAGTAGAAGGATTAGATTCAAATCTATGCGAAACAAATGATTTAACATCAGATGGTTGCGATATAAGTGAGATAGCTTCAAATGCAGGAGAAACAAACGAGTTAGCTTCAAATCAATGCGAAACACATGATTTAGCTGCAAATCAATGCAGTGTTGAAGATTTAGCTTCAAATCCATACGAAACAAATGATTTAACATCAGATAGTTGCGATATAAGTGATTTAGCTCCAAATGCAGACGAAACAAACGAGATACCTTCAAATCCAAGCGAAACGCATGAATTAGCTTCAAATCAATGCGATGTAGAAGGTATAGCTTCAAATCCCCACGAAACACATGATTTAGCTTCAAATCAATGCGATATAGAAGGTTTAGCTTCAAATCCATTAGAACAAATGATTCTCTTTGAAACGCTAGGGATATATGTGATATAGCTTCAAATGCAAACGAAACAAACGAGTTAGCTTCATATCCAAGCAAAACACATGATTTAGCTTCAAATCAATTCGAAGTAGAAGGATTAGCTTCAAATCCATGCGAAACACATGATTTAGCTTCAAATGAATGCGATATAGAATGTTTAGCTTCAAATCCATGCGACACAAACGATATAGCTTCAGATACTTGCGATATAAGAGATATAGCTTCAAGTGGAGACGAAACAAACGAGTTAGCTTCATATCCAAGCGAAACACGTGATTTAGCTTCAAATCAATGCGATGTACAAGGTTTAGCTTCAAATCCACTCGAAATACATGATTTATCTTCAAATCAATGCGATATAGAAGGTTTAACTTCAAATTCATGCGAAGCAAATGATTGTGCTTCAAAATCAATTCGAAGTAGAAGGATTAGATTCAAATCCATGCGAAACAAATGATTTAGCATCAGATACATGCGATCTAAGTGGTATAGCTTTAAATGCAGGAGAAACAAACGAGTTAGCTTCAAATCCACGCAAAAACACATGATTAATCTTCAAATCAATGCTATGTAGAAGCTTTAGCTTTAAATCCATGAGATACAAATGATTTAGCTTCAGATACTTGCGATATAAGAGATATAGCTTCCAATTCAGACGAAACAAACGAGTTAGCATCATATCCAAGCCAAACACATGATTTAGCTGCAAATCAATGCAGAGTTGAAGATTTAGCTTCAAATCCATTCGAAACAAATGATTTAACATCAGATAGTTGCGATATAAGTGATTTAGCTCCAAAGGCAGACGAAACAAACGAGTTAGCTTCAAATCCACGCAAAAACACATGATTAATCTTCAAATCAATGCTATGTAGAAGCTTTAGCTTCAAATCCATGAGATACAAATGATTTAGCTTCAGATACTTGCGATATAAGAGATATAGCTTCCAATTCAGACGAAACAAACGAGTTAGCATCATATCCAAGCCAAACACATGATTTAGCTTCAAATCCATGCGATGTAGAAGGATTAGCTTCATATGCATGCGATACAAATGATTTAGCTTCAGATACTTGCGATATAAGAGATATAGCTTCAAATGCAGACGAAACAAACGAGTTAGCTTCAAATCCATGCGAAGCACAAGATTTAGCGTCATATCATTTCGAAGTAGAAGGATTAGATTCAAATCTATGCGAAACAAATGATTTAACATCAGATAGTTGCGATATAAGTGAGATAGCTTCAAATGCGGGAGAAACAAACGAATTAGCTTCAAATCAATGCGAAACACATGATTTAGCTGCAAATCTTTGCAGTGTTGAAGATATAGCTTCAAATCCATTCGAAACAAATGATTTAACATCAGATAGTTGCGATATAAGTGATTTAGCTCCAAATGCAGACGAAACAAACGAGATAGCTTCAAATCCAAGCGAAACACATGATTTAGCTTCAAATCAATGCGATGTAGAAGGTTTAGCTTCAAATCCAAGCGAAACACATGATTTAGCTTCAAATCAATGCGATATAGAAGGTTTAGCTTCAAATCCATGCAACACAAACGATATAGCTTCAGATACTTGCGATATAAGTGATTTAGCTCCAAATGCAGACGAAACAAACGAGATAGCATCAAATCCAAGCGAAAAACATGATTTAGCTTCAAATCTTTGCAGTGTTGAAGATTTAGCTTCAAATCCATTCGAAACAAATGATTTAACATCAGATAGTTGCGATATAAGTGATTTAGCTCCAAATGCAGACGAAACAAACGAGATAGCTTCAAATCCAAGCGAAACACATGATTTAGCTTCAAATCAATGCGATGTAGAAGGTTTAGCTACAAATCCACGCGAAAAACATGATTTAGCTTCAAATCAAAGCGATATAGAAGATTTAGCTTCATATCCATGCGATACAAATGATTTAGCTTCAGATACTTGCGATATAAGAGATATAGCTTCAAATGCAGACGAAACAAACGAGTTAGCTTCAAATCCATGCGAAGCACATGATTTAGCTTCATATCATTTCGAAGTAGAAGGATTAGATTCAAATCTATGCGAAACAAATGATTTAACATCAGATAGTTGCGATATAAGTGATATAGCTTCAAATGCAGACGAAACAAACGAGTTAGCTTCAAATCCACGCGAAACACATGATTTAGCTTCAAATCAATGCGATATAGAATGTTTAGCCTCAAATCCATGCGACACGAACGATATAGCTTCAGATACTTGCGATATAAGAGATATAGCTTCAAATGCAGACGAAACAAACGAGTTAGCTTCATATCCAACCGAAAGACATGATTTAGCTTTAAATCAATGCGATATAGAAGGTTTAGCTTCAAATCCATGCAACACAAACGATATAGCTTCAGATACTTGCGATATAAGAGATATAGCTTCAAGTGGAGACGAAACAAACGAGTTAGCTTCATATCCAAGCGAAACACATGATTTAGCTTCAAATCAATTCGAAGTAGAAGGATTATCTTCAAATCTATGCGAAACAAATGATTTAACATCAGATAGTTGCAATATAAGTGATATAGCTTCAAATGCAGGAGAAACAAACGAGTTAGCTTCAAATCAATGCGGAACACATGATTTAGCTGCAAATCAATGCAGTGTTGAAGATTTAGCTTCAAATCCATTCGAAACAAATGATTTAACATCAGATAGTTGCGATATAAGTGATTTAGCTCCAAATGCAGACGAAACAAACGAGATAGATTCAAATCCATGCGAAACAAATGATTTAACATCAGATAGTTGCGATATAAGTGATATAGCTTCAAATGCAGACGAAACAAACGAGTTAGCTTCAAATCCACGCGAAACACATGATTTAGCTTCAAATCAATGCGATATAGAATGTTTAGCCTCAAATCCATGCGACACGAACGATATAGCTTCAGATACTTGCGACATAAGAGATATAGCTTCAAATGCAGACGAAACAAACGAGTTAGCTTCATATCCAACCGAAAGACATGATTTAGCTTTAAATCAATGCGATATAGAAGGTTTAGCTTCAAATCCATGCAACACAAACGATATAGCTTCAGATACTTGCGATATAAGAGATATAGCTTCAAGTGGGGACGAAACAAACGAGTTAGCTTCATATCCAAGCGAAACACATGATTTAGCTTCAAATCAATTCGAAGTAGAAGGATTATCTTCAAATCTATGCGAAACAAATGATTTAACATCAGATAGTTGCAATATAAGTGATATAGCTTCAAATGCATTAGAAACAAACGAGTTAGCTTCAAATCAATGCGAAACACATGATTTAGCTGCAAATCAATGCAGTGTTGAAGATTTAGCTTCAAATCCATTCGAAACAAATGATTTAACATCAGATAGTTGCGCTATATTGTGATTTAGCTCCAAAGGCAGACGAAACAAACGAGTTAGCTTCAAATCCACGCAAAAACACATGATTAATCTTCAAATCAATGCTATGTAGAAGCTTTAGCTTCAAATCCATGAGATACAAATGATTTAGCTTCAGATACTTGCGATATAAGAGATATAGCTTCCAATTCAGACGAAACAAACGAGTTAGCATCATATCCAAGCCAAACGCATGATTTAGCTTCAAATCCATGCGATGTAGAAGGATTAGCTTCATATCCATGCGATACAAATAATTTAGCTTCAGATACTTGCGATATAAGAGATATAGCTTCAAATGCAGACGAAACAAACGAGTTAGCTTCAAATCCATGCGAAGCACATGATTTAGCTTCATATCATTTCGAAGTAGAAGGATTAGATTCAAATCTATGCGAAACAAATGATTTAAGATCAGATAGGTGCGATATAAGTGAGATAGCTTCAAATGCGGGAGAAACAAACGAATTAGCTTCAAATCAATGCGAAACACATGATTTAGCTGCAAATCTTTGCAGTGTTGAAGATTTAGCTTCAAATCCATGCGAAACAAATGATTTAACATCAGATAGTTGCGATATAAGTGATATAGCTTCAAATGCAGACGAAACAAACGAGTTAGCTTCAAATCCACGCGAAACACATGATTTAGCTTCAAATCAATGCGATATAGAATGTTTAGCTTCAAATCCATGCGACACGAACGATATAGCTTCAGATACTTGTGATATAAGAGATATAGCTTCAAATGCAGACGAAACAAACGAGTTAGCTTCATATCCAACCGAAAGACATGATTTAGCTTTAAATCAATGCGATATAGAAGGTTTAGCTTCAAATCCATGCAACACAAACGATATAGCTTCAGATACTTGCGATATAAGAGATATAGCTTCAAGTGGAGACGAAACAAACGAGTTAGCTTCATATCCAAGCGAAACACATGATTTAGCTTCAAATCAATTCGAAGTAGAAGGATTATCTTCAAATCTATGCGAAACAAATGATTTAACGTCAGATAGTTGCAATATAAGTGATATAGCTTCAAATGCAGACGAAACAAACTAGATAGCATCAAATCCAAGCGAAAAACATGATTTAGCTTCAAATCAATGCGATGTAGAAGGTTTAGCTTCAAATCCACGCGAAACACATGATTTAGCTTCAAATCAATACGATATAGAATGTTTAGCTTCAAATCCATTCGAAACAAATGATTTAACATCAGATAGTTGCGATATAAGTGATTTAGCTCCAAATGCAGACGAAACAAACGAGTTAGCTTCAAATCCATGCGAAGCACATGATTTAGCTTCATATCATTTCGAAGTAGAAGGATTAGTTCAAATCTATGCGAAACAAATGATTTAACATCAGATAGTTGCGATATAAGTGAGATAGCTTCAAATGCAGGAGAAACAAACGAGTCAGCTTCAAATCAATGCGAAACACATGATTTTGCTGCAAATCTTTGCAGTGTTGAAGATTTAGCTTCAAATCCATTCGAAACAAATGATTTAACATCAGATAGTTGCGATATAAGTGATTTACCTCCAAATGCAGACGAAACAAACGAGATAGCTTCAAATCCAAGCGAAACACATGATTTAGCTTCAAATCAATGCGATGTAGAAGGTTTAGCTTCACATCCACGCGAAACACATGATTTAGCTGCAAATCTTTGCAGTGTTGAAGATTTAGCTTCAAATCCATTCGAAACAAATGATTTAACATCAGATAGTTGCGATATAATTGATTTAGCTCCAAATGCAGACGAAACAAACGAGTTAGCTTCAAATCCATGCGAAGCACATGATTTAGCTTCATATCATTTCGAAGTAGAAGGATTAGTTCAAATCTATGCGAAACAAATGATTTAACATCAGATAGTTGCGATATAAGTGAGATAGCTTCAAATGCAGGAGAAACAAACGAGTTAGCTTCATATCAATGCGAAACACATGATTTAGCTGCAAATCTTTGCAGTGTTGAAGATTTAGCTTCAAATCCATTCGAAACAAATGATTTAACATCAGATAGTTGCGATATAAGTGATTTACCTCCAAATGCAGACGAAACAAAGGAGTTAGCTTCAAATCC
Organism: Megalopta genalis; assembly: GCF_051020955.1. NCBI lineage: Eukaryota > Metazoa > Arthropoda > Insecta > Hymenoptera > Halictidae > Megalopta > Megalopta genalis. The sequence continues at coordinate 75,158 of NW_027476866.1, forward strand.
ATGCGAAGCACATGATTTAGCTTCATATCATTTCGAAGTAGAAGGATTAGTTCAAATCTATGCGAAACAAATGATTTAACATCAGATAGTTGCGATGTAAGTGAGATAGCTTCAAATGCAGGAGAAACAAACGAGTTAGCTTCAAATCAATGCGAAACACATGATTTAGCTGCAAATCTTTGCAGTGTTGAAGATTTAGCTTCAAATCCATTCGAAACAAATGATTTAACATCAGATAGTTGCGATATAAGTGATTTACCTCCAAATGCAGACGAAACAAAGGAGATACCTTCAAATCCAAGCGAAACGCATGAATTAGCTTCAAATCAATGCGATGTAGAAGGTATAGCTTCAAATCCCCACGAAACACATGATTTAGCTTCAAATCAATGCGATATAGAAGGTTTAGCTTCAAATCCATTAGAACAAATGATTTTCTTTGAAACGCTTGGAATATATGTGATATAGCTTCAAATGCAAACGAAACAAACGAGTTAGCTTCATATCCAAGCAAAACACATGATTTAGCTTCAAATCAATTCGAAGTAGAAGGATTAGCTTCAAATCCATGCGACACAAATGATTCAGCATCAGGTACATGCGATATAAGTGATATAGCTTCATATGCAGACGAAACAAAAGAGATATCTCCAAATCCAAGCAAATCGCATGATTTAGCTCCAAATCAATGCGATATAGAACGATTAGCTTCAAATCCATGCGAAACAAATGATTTAGCTTCAAACACGTGGGGTATAAGTGATATAGCTTCAAATCCAGACGAAGCAAACGACTGAGCTTCAAATCCAAGCGAAACACATGATTCAGCTGCAAATAAATGCGATATAGAAGATTTAGCATCAAATCCGTGCGACACAAATGATTTAACATCAAATAGTTGCGATATAAGTGAAATAGCTTCAAATGCAGACGAAACAAACTGGATAGCATCAAATCCAAGCGAAACACATGATTTAACTTCAAATCAATGCGATGTAGAAGGTTTAGCTTCTAATCCACGCGAAACACATGATTTAGCTTCAAATCAATGCGATATAGAATGTTTAGCTTCAAATCCATGCAACACAAACGATATAGCTTCAGATACTTGCGATATAAGAGATATAGCTTCAAGTGGAGACGAAACAAACGAGTTATCTTCATATCCAAGCGAAACACATGATTTAGCTTCAAATCAATTCGAAGTAGAAGGATTATCTTCAAATCTATGCGAAACAAATCATTTAACGTCAGATAGTTGCAATATAAGTGATATAGCTTCAAATGCTGACGAAACAAACGAGATAGCTTCAAATCCAAGCGAAACACATGATTTAGCTTTAAATCAATGCGATGTAGAAGGTTTAGTTTCAAATCCATGCGAAACAAATGATTTAGCTTCAAACACTTGGGATATAAGTGATATAGCTTCAAATGCAGACGAAACAAACGAGTTAGATTCAAATCCATGCGAAATAAACGATTTAGCTGCAAATCAATGCGATGTAGAAGATTTAGCTTCAAATCCATGCGAAACAAATGATTTAACATCAGATAGTTGCGATATAAGTGATATAGCTTCAAATGCAGACGAAACAAACGAGTTAGCTTCATAACCAAGCGAAACACATGATTTAGCTGCAAATCAATGCGATGTAGAAGATTTAGCTCCAAATCCATGCGAAACAAATGATTTAGCATCTTATAGTTGCGATGTAAGTGATATAGCTTCAAATTCAGACGAAACAAACCAGTTAGCTTCATATCCAAGACAAACACATGATTGAGCTTCAAATCAATGGTATGTAGAAGGTTTAGCTTCAAATCCATGCGACACAAATGAATAAGCTTCAGATGCTTGCGATATAAGTGATATAGCTTCAAATGCGGACGAAACAACGAGATAGCTTCATATCCTAGCGAAACACATGATCCAGCTTCAAATCAATGCGATGTAGAAGGATTAGATTCAAATCCATGCGAAACAAATGATTTAGCATCAGACAACTAAGATGTAAGTGATATAGCATCAAATGCAGGAGAAACAAACGAGTTAGCCTCAAATCCATGCAAAACAGATGATTATGCTTCAAATTAATGCGATGTAGAAGGTTTAGCTTCAAATCCATGCGACACAAATGATTTAGCTTCAGATACTAGCGATATAAGAGATATAGCTTCAAATGCAGACGAAACAAACGAGTTAGCTTCATATCCAAGCGAAACACATGACTTAGCTTTAAATCAATGCGATGTAGATGGTTTAGCTTCACATCCATGCGAAACAAATGATTTAGCTTCAGATACTTGCGATAATAGATATAGCTTCAAATTCAGACGAAACAAACGAGTTAGCTTCATATCCATGGGATACACATGATTTAGCTTTAAATAAATGCGATGTAGAAGGTTTAGCTTCAAATCCATGCGAAAAAAATGATTTAGCTTCAAATCAATGCGATATAAAAGGTTTAGCTTCACATCCATGCGAAACAAATTATTTAGCTTCAGATACTTGCGATATAAGAGATATAGCTTCAAATTCAGACCAAACAAACGAGTTAGCTTCATATCCAAGCGAAACACATGATTTAGCTTTTTAATCAAGGCGATGTAGAAGGTTTAGCTTCATATCCATGCGAAACAAATGATTTAGCTTCAAACACTTGGGATATAAGTGATATAGCTTCAAATGCAGACGAAACAAACGAGTTAGATTCAAATCCATGCGAAACAAACGATTTAGCTGCAAATCAATGCGATGTAGAAGATTTAGCTTCAAATCCATGCGAAACAAATGATTTAACATCAGATAGTGGCGATATAAGTGATATAGCTTCAAATGAAGACGAAACAAACGAGTTAGCTTCATATCCAAGCAAAACACATGATTTAGCTGCAAATCAATGCGATGTAGAAGATTTAGCTCCAAATCCATGCCAAACAAATGATTTAGCATCTGATATTTGCGATGTAATTGATATAGCTTCAAATGCAGGCGAAACAAATGAGATAGTTCCAAATCCATGCGAAACAAACGATTTAGCTGCAAATCAATGCGATGTAGAATATTTAGCTTCAAATCCATGCGAAACAAATGATTTAACATCAGATAGTGGCGATATAAGTGATATAGCTTCAAATGCACACGAAACAAACGAGTTAGCTTCATATCTATGCGATGAAGAAGGTTTAGCTTCAAATCCACGCGTAATACATGATTTATCTTCAAATCAATGCGATATAGAAGGTTTAGCTTCAAATTCATGCGAAGCAAATGATTGAGCTTCAAATCAATTCGAAGTAGAAGGATTAGCTTCAAATCTATGCGATACAAATGATTTAGCATCATATACATGCGATATAAGTGATATAGATTCAAATGCAGGAGAAACAAACGAGTTAGCTTCAAATCCAAGTGAATCACATGATTTAGCTACAAATGAATACGATATAGAAGGTTTAGCTTCAAATCCATGCGAAACAAATGATTTATCATCAGATAGTTGCGATATAAGTGATATAGCTTCAAATGCAGGGGAAACAAACGAGTTAGCTACAAATCCATACAAAACACGTGATTAAGCTTCAAATCAATGCTATGTAGAAACTTTAGCTTCAAATCCATGCGAAACAAATGATTTAGCTTCAAACACTTGGGATATAAGTGATCTAGCTTCAAATGCAGACGAAACAAACGAGTTAGATTCAAATCCATGCGAAACAAATGATTTAACATCAGATAGTTGCGATATAAGTGATATAGCTTCAAATGCAGACGAAAAAAACGAGATAGCTTCAAATCCAAGCGAAACACATGACTTAGCTTCAAATCAATGCGATGTAGAAGGTTTAGCGTCAAATACACGCCAAACACATGATTTAGCTTCAAATCAATGCGATATAGAAGGTTTAGCTTCAAATCCATGCGACACAAATGATATAGCTTCAGATACTTGCGATATAAGAGATATAGCTTGATATGCAGACGAAACAAACGAGTTAGCTTCAAATCCTAACGAAACACATGATTTAGCATCAAATCAATGCGATGTAGAAGGTTTAGCTTCAAATCCAAGCGAAAAAAATGATTTAGCTTCAAACACTTTGAGATATAAGTGATATAGCTTCAAACGCAGACGAAACAAACGAGTTAGATTCAAATCCAAGCGAAACACATGATTCAGCTGCAAATAAATGCGATATAGAAGATTTAGCTTCAAATCCGTGCGACACAAATGATTTAACATCAAATAGTTGCGATATAAGTGATATAGCTTCAAATGCAGACGAAACAAACTAGATAGGATCAAATCCAAGCGAAACACATGATTTAGCTTCAAATCAATGCGATGTAGAAGGTTTAGCTTCAAATCCACGCGAAACACATGATTTAGCTTCAAATCAATGCGATATATAATGGTTAGCTTCAAATCCATGCGACACAAACGATATAGCTTCAGATACTTGCGATATAAGAGATATAGCTTCAAGTGGAGACGAAACAAACGAGTTAGCTTCATATCCAAGCGAAACACATGATTTAGCTTCAAATCAATTCGAAGTAGAAGGATTATCTTCAAATCTATGCGAAACAAATGATTTAACGTCAGATGGTTGCAATATAAGTGATATAGCTTCAAATGCAGACGAAACAAACGAGTTAGCTTCATATCCAAGCGAAACACATGATTTAGCTTTAAATCAATGCGATGTAGAAGGTTTATCTTCACATCCATGCGGAACAAATGATTTAGCTTCTGATACTTGCGATATAAGAGATATAGCTTTAAATTCAGACGAAACAAATGAGTTAGCTTCATATCCAAGCCAAACACATGATTTAGCTTCAAATCAATTCGAAGTAGAAGGATTAGCTTCAAATCTATGCGATACAAATGATTTAGCATCAGATACATGCGATATAAGTGATACAGCTTCAACTGCAGACGAAGCAAACGAGTGAGCTTCAAATCCATGCGAAACAAATGATTTAGCTTCAAACACTTGGGATATAAGTGATATAGCTTCAAATGCAGACGAAACAATCGAGTTAGATTCAAATCCATGCGAAACAAACGATTTAGATGCAAATCAATGCGATGTAGAAGATTTAGCTTCAAATCCATGCGAAACAAATGATTTAACATCAGATAGTTGCGATATAAGTGATATAGCTTCAAATGCAGACGAAACAAATGAGATAGTTCCAAATCCAAGCGAAACACATGATTTACCTTCAAATCAATGCGATGTAGAAGGTTTAGCTTCAAATCCACGCGAAACACATGATTTAGCTTCAAATCAATGCGATGTAGAAGGTTTAGCTTCAAATCCACGCGAAACACATGATTAAGCTTCAAATCAATGCGATATAAAAGGTTTAACTTCAAATCCATGCGACAAAAATGATATAGCTTCAGATACTTGCGATATAAGAGATATAGCTTCAAATGCAGACGAAACAAACGAGTTAGCTTCATATCCAAGCGAAACACATGATTTAGGTGCAAATCAGTGCGATGTAGAAGATTTAGCTCCAAATCCATGCGAAATAAATGATTTAGCATCTGATAGTTGCGATGTAAGTGATATAGCTTCAAATGCAGGAGAAACAAATGAGATAGTTTCAAATCCAAACGAAACACATGATTTAGCTTCAAATCAATGCGATGTAGAAAGTTTAGCTTCAAATCCACGCGAAACACATGATTTAGCTTCAAATCAATGCGATATAAAAGGTTTAGCTTCACATCCATGCGAAACAAATGATTTAGCTTCAGATACTTGCGATATAAGAGATATAGCTTCAAATTCAGACGAAACAAACGAGTTAGCTTCATATCCAAGGCAAACACATGATTTAGCTTCAAATCAATTCGAAGTAGAAGGATTAGCTTCAAATCTATGCGATACGAATGATTTAGCATCAGATACATGCGATATAAGTGATATAGCTGCAACTGCAGGAGAAACAAACGAGTTAGCTTCAAATCCATGCAAAACACATGATTATGCTTCAAATCAATGCTATGTAGAAGGTTTAGCTTCAAATCCATGCGTCACAAATGAATAAGCTTCAGATACTTGCGATATAAGTGATATAGCTTCAAATGCAGACGAAACAACGAGTTAGCTTCATATACAAGCGACACACATGATTTAGCTGCAAATCAATGTGATGTAGAAGATTTAGCTCCAAATCCATGCGAAACAAATGATTTAACATCTGATAGTTGCGATGTAAGTGATATAGCTTCAAATGCAGGCGAAACAAATGAGATAGTTTCAAATTCAAGCGAAACACATGATTTAGCTTCAAATCAATGCGATGTAGAATCTTTAGCTTCAAATCCACGCGTAACACATGATTTGGCTTCAAATCAATGCGATATAAAAGGTTTAGCTTCACATCCATGCGAAACAAATGATTTAGCTTCAGATACTTGCGATATAAGCGATATAGCTTCAAATTCAGACGAAACAAACGAGTTAGCTTCATATCCAAGCCAAACACATGATTTAGCTTCAAATCAATTCGAAGTAGAAGGATTAGCTTCAAATCCATGCGATACAAATGATTTACCTTCAGATACTTGCGATATAAGAGATATAGCTTCAAATGCAGACCAAACAAACGAGTTAGCTTCATATCCAAGCGAAACACATGATTTAGCTTTAAATCAATGCGATGTAGAAGGTTTAGCTTCAAATCCATGCGAAACAAATGATTTAGCTTCAAACACTTGGGATATAAGTGATATAGCTTCAAATGCAGACGAAACAAACGAGTTAGATTCAAATCCATGCGAAATAAACGATTTAGCTGCAAATCAATGCGATGTAGAAGATTTAGCTTCAAATCCATGCGAAACAAATGATTTAACATCAGATAGTTGCGATATAAGTGATATAGCTTCAAATGCAGACGAAACAAACGAGTTAGCTTCATAACCAAGCGAAACACATGATTTAGCTGCAAATCAATGCGATGTAGAATATTTAGCTCCAAATCCATGCGAAACAAATGATTTAGCATCTGATAGTTGCGATGTAAGTGATATAGCTTCAAATTCAGACGAAACAAACCAGTTAGCTTCATATCCAAGACAAACACATGATTGAGCTTCAAATTAATTCGAAGTAGAAGGATTAGATTCAAATCCATGCGAAACAAATGATTTAGCATCAGACAACTAAGATGTAAGTGATATAGCATCAAATGCAGGAGAAACAAACGAGTTAGCCTCAAATCCATGCAAAACAGATGATTATGCTTCAAATTAATGCGATGTAGAAGGTTTAGCTTCAAATCCATGCGACACAAATGATTTAGCTTCAGATACTAGCGATATAAGAGATATAGCTTCAAATGCAGACGAAACAAACGAGTTAGCTTCATATCCAAGCGAAACACATGACTTAGCTTTAAATCAATGCGATGTAGATGGTTTAGCTTCACATCCATGCGAAACAAATGATTTAGCTTCAGATACTTGCGATAATAGATATAGCTTCAAATTCAGACGAAACAAACGAGTTAGCTTCATATCCAAGGGATACACATGATTTAGCTTTAAATAAATGCGATGTAGAAGGTTTTGCTTCAAATCCATGCGAAAAAAATGATTTAGCTTCAAATCAATGCGATATAAAAGGTTTAGCTTCACATCCATGCGAAACAAATGATTTAGCTTCAGATACTAGCGATATAAGAGATATAGCCTCAAATTCAGACCAAACAAACGAGTTAGCTTCATATCCAAGCCAAACACATGATTTAGCTTCAAATCAATTCGAAGTAGAAGGATTAGCTTCAAATCCATGCGATACAAATGATTTACCTTCAGATACTTTCGATATAAGGGATATAGCTTCAAATGCAGACGAAACAAACGAGTTAGCTTCATATCCAAGCGAAACACATGATTTAGCTTTTTAATCAAGGCGATGTAGAAGGTTTAGCTTCAAATCCATGCGAAACAAATGATTTAGCTTCAAACACTTGGGATATAAGTGATATAGCTTCAAATGCAGACGAAACAAACGAGTTAGATTCAAATCCATGCGAAACAAACGATTTAGCTGCAAATCAATGCGATGTAGAAGATTTAGCTTCAAATCCATGCGAAACAAATGATTTAACATCAGATAGTGGCGATATAAGTGATATAGCTTCAAATGCAGACGAAACAAACGAGTTAGCTTCATATCCAAGCGATACACATCATTTAGCTTTAAATCAATGCGATGTAGAAGGTTTAGCTTCAAATCCATGCGAAACAAATGATTTAGCTTCAAACACTTGGGATATAAGTGATATAGCTTCAAATGCAGACGAAACAAACGAGTTAGATTCAAATCCGTGCGAAACAAACGATTTAGCTGCAAATCAATGCGATGTAGAAGATTTAGCTTCAAATCCATGCGAAACAAATGATTTAACATCAGATAGTGGCGATATAAGTGATGTAGCTTCAAATGCAGGCGAAACAAATGAGTTAGCTTCATATCCAAGGCAAACACATGATTTAGCTTCAAATCAATTCGAGGTAGAAGGATTAGCTTCAAATCTATGCAATACGAATGATTTAGCATCAGATACATGCGATATAAGTGATATAGCTTCAACTGCAGGAGAAACAAACCAGTTAGCTTCAAATCCATGCGAAACAAACGATTTAGCTGCAAACCAATGCGATGTAGAAGATTTAGCTTCAAATCCATGCGAAACAAATGATTTAACATCAGATAGTGGCGATATAAGTGATATAGCTTCAAATGCAGACGAAACAAACGAGTTAGCTTCATATCCAAGCAAAACACATGATTTAGCTACAAATCAATGCGATGTAGAAGATTTAGCTCCAAATCCATGCGAAACAAATGATTTAGCATCTGATAGTTGCGATGTAATTGATATAGCTTCAAATGCAGGCGAAACAAATGAGATAGTTTCAAATCCATGCGAAACAAACGATTTAGCTGCAATTCAATGCGATGTAGAAGATTTAGCTTCAAATCCATGCGAAACAAATGATTTAACATCAGATAGTGGCGATATAAGTGATATAGCTTCAAATGCAGACGAAGCAAACGAGTTAGCTTCATATCCAAGCAAAACACATGATTTAGCTGCAAATCAATGCGATGTAGAAGATTTAGCTCCAAATCCATGCGAAACAAATGATTTAGCATCTGATATTTGCGATGTAATTGATATAGCTTCAAATGCAGGCGAAACAAATGAGATAGTTCCAAATCCATGCGAAACAAACGATTTAGCTGCAAATCAATGCGATGTAGAAGATTTAGCTTCAAATCCATGCGAAACAAATGATTTAACATCAGATAGTGGCGATATAAGTGATATAGCTTCAAATGCAGACGAAACAAACGAGTTAGCTTCATATCTATGCGATGTAGAAGGTTTAGCTTCAAATCCATGCGATACAAATGATTTACCTTCAGATACTTTCGATATAAGAGATATAGCTTCAAATGCAGACGAAACAAACGAGTTAGCTTCATATCCAAGCGATACACATCATTTAGCTTTAAATCAATGCGATGTAGAAGGTTTAGCTTCAAATCCATGCGAAACAAATGATTTAGCTTCAAACACTTGGGATATAAGTGATATAGCTTCAAATGCAGACGAAACAAACGAGTTAGATTCAAATCCGTGCGAAACAAACGATTTAGCTGCAAATCAATGCGATGTAGAAGATTTAGCTTCAAATCCATGCGAAACAAATGATTTAACATCAGATAGTGGCGATATAAGTGATGTAGCTTCAAATGCAGGCGAAACAAATGAGTTAGCTTCATATCCAAGGCAAACACATGATTTAGCTTCAAATCAATTCGAGGTAGAAGGATTAGCTTCAAATCTATGCAATACGAATGATTTAGCATCAGATACATGCGATATAAGTGATATAGCTTCAACTGCAGGAGAAACAAACGAGTTAGCTTCAAATCCATGCGAAACAAACGATTTAGCTGCAAATCAATGCGATGTAGAAGATTTAGCTTCAAATCCATGCGAAACAAATGATTTAACATCAGATAGTGGCGATATAAGTGATATAGCTTCAAATGCAGACGAAACAAACGAGTTAGCTTCATATCCAAGCAAAACACATGATTTAGCTACAAATCAATGCGATGTAGAAGATTTAGCTCCAAATCCATGCGAAACAAATGATTTAGCATCTGATAGTTGCGATGTAATTGATATAGCTTCAAATGCAGGCGAAACAAATGAGATAGTTTCAAATCCATGCGAAACAAACGATTTAGCTGCAATTCAATGCGATGTAGAAGATTTAGCTTCAAATCCATGCGAAACAAATGATTTAACATCAGATAGTGGCGATATAAGTGATATAGCTTCAAATGCAGACGAAGCAAACGAGTTAGCTTCATATCCAAGCAAAACACATGATTTAGCTGCAAATCAATGCGATGTAGAAGATTTAGCTCCAAATCCATGCGAAACAAATGATTTAGCATCTGATATTTGCGATGTAATTGATATAGCTTCAAATGCAGGCGAAACAAATGAGATAGTTCCAAATCCATGCGAAACAAACGATTTAGCTGCAAATCAATGCGATGTAGAAGATTTAGCTTCAAATCCATGCGAAACAAATGATTTAACATCAGATAGTGGCGATATAAGTGATATAGCTTCAAATGCAGACGAAACAAACGAGTTAGCTTCATATCCAAGCGAAGCACATGATTTAGCTGCAAATCAATGCGATGTAGAATCTTTAGCTTCATATCCAAGCCAAACATATGATTTAGCTTCAAATCAATGCTATGTAGAAGGTTTAGCTTCAAATCCTTGCGACACAAATGATTTAGCTTCAGATACTTGCGATATAATTGATATAGCTTCAAATGCAAACGAAACAAACGAGTTAGCTTCATATCTAAGCGAAACACATGATTTAGCTTTAAATAAATGCGATGTAGAAGGTTTAGCTTCAAATCCATGCGAAACAAATGATTTAGCTTCAAACACTTGGGATATAAGTGATATAGCTTCAAATTCAGATGAAACAAACGATTTATCTTCAAATCCATGCGAAACACATGATTTAGGTGCAAATCAATGCGATGTAGGAGATTTAGCTTCAAATCCATGCGAAACAAATGATTTAGCTTCAGATACTTGCGATATAAGAGATATAGCTTCAAATTCAGACGAATCAAACGAGTTAGCTTCAAATCTATGCGATGTAGAAGGTTTAGCTTCAAATCCATGCGAAAGCAATGATTGAGCTTCAGATACTTGCATTATAAGTGATATAGGATCAAATGCAAACGAAACAAACGAGTTAGCTTCAAATCCAAGAGAATCACATGCCTTATCTTCAAATCAATGCGATTTAGAATCTTTAGCTTCATATCAATGCGAAACAAATGATTTAGCACAGGAACTTGCGATATAAGTGATATAGCTTCAAATGCATGGTAAACAAACGAGTTAGCTTCAAATCCATGAGAAACACATGATTTTGCTGCAAATCAATGCGATGAAGACGGTTTCGCTTCAAATCCATGCGAAACAAATGATTTAGCATCAGATACATGTGATATAAATGATATAGCTTCTAATGCATACGAAACAAACGAGTTAGCTTCAAATCAATGCCAAACACATAATTTAGATTCAAATTCATGGGAAATACATGGTTCCGCTTAATATTTGTGCGAAAAAATGGTTCAGCTTGAAATACTTGTGATGTACATGATGTAGGTTCAACTGCATGTGATACAAACGTGTTAGCTTCAAATCCATGCGAAACAAATGATTTAGCTTCAAACACTTGGGATATAAGTGATATAGCTTCAAATGCAGACGAAACAAACGAGTTAGATTCAAATCCATGCGAAACAAACGATTTAGCTGCAAATCAATGCGATGTAGAAGATTTAGCTTCAAATCCATGCGAAACAAATGATTTAACATCAGATAGTGGCGATATAAGTGATATAGCTGCAAATGCAGACCAAACAAACGAGTTAGCTTCATATCTATGCGATGTAGAAGGTTTAGCTTCAAATCCATGCGATACAAATGATTTACCTTCAGATACTTTCGATATAAGAGATATAGCTTCAAATGCAGACGAAACAAACGAGTTAGCTTCAAATCCGTGCGAAGCACATGATTCAGATTCAAATCAATGGTATGTAGAAGGTTTAGCTTCAAATCCATGCGACACAAATGAATAAGCTTCAGATCCTTGCGATATAAGTGATATAGCTTCAAATGCGGACGAAACAACGAGTTAGCTTCATATCCAAGCGAAACACATGATCCAGCTTCAAATCAATGCGATGTAGAAGGTTTAGCTTCAAATCTATGCGACACAAATGATATAGCTTCAGATACTTGCGATATAAGAGATATAGCTTCAAATGCAGACGAAAAAACGAGTTAGCTTCATATCCATGCGAAGCACATGATTTAGCTTCAAATCAATTCGAAGTAGAAGGATTAGCTTCAAATCTATGCGATACAAATGATTTAGCATCAGATACATGCGATATAAGTGATATAGATTCAAATACAGGAGAAACAAACGAGTTAGCTTCAAATCCATGCGAATCACATGATTTAACTACAAATGAATGCGATATAGAAGGATTAGCTTCAAATCCATGCGAAACAAATGATTTAGCTTCAAACACGTGGGATATAAGTGATATAGCTTCAAATGCAGACGAAGCAAACGAGTGAGCTTCAAATCCATGCGACACAAATGATTTACTTTCAAACGCTTGGGATATATGTGATATAGCTTCAAATGCAGATAAATCAAACGAGTTAGCTTCATATCCAAGGGATACACATGATTTAGCTTTAAATCAATGCGATGTAGAAGGTTTAGCTTCAAATCCATGTGAAAAAAATGATTTAGCTTCAAACACTTGGGATATAAGTGATATAGCTTCAAATGCAGAAGAAACAAACGAATTCGCTTCAAATCAAGCGAAACACATGATTCAGCTGCAAATAAATACGATGTAGAAGGTTTAGCTTCAAATCCATGCGAAACAAATGATTTAACATCAGATAGTTGCGATATAAGTGATATAGCATCAAATGCAGACGAAAAAAACGAGATAGCTTCAAATCCAAGCGAAACACATGACTTAGCTTCAAATCAATGCGATGTAGAAGGTTTAGCGTCAAATCCATGCGAAGCAAATGATTTAGCATCAGATACATGCGATATAAGTGATATAGCTTCAAATGCAGGGGAAACAAACGAGGTAGTTTCAAATCCACGCAAAAAACACATGATTAAGCTTCAAATAAATGCTATGTAGAAGCTTTAGCTTCAAATCCATGAGACACAAATGATTTAGCTTCAGATACTTGCGATATAAGTGATATAGCTTCAAATGCAGACGAAGCAAACGAGTTAGCTTGAAATCAATGCGAAACAAATGATTTAGCTGCGAATCAATGCGATGTAGAAGGATTAGCTTCAAATCCATGCGAAACAACTGATTTAATATCAGATAGTTGCGAAATAAGTGATATAGCTTCAAATGCAGACGAAACAAACGAGTTAGCTCCAAATCCAAGCGAAACACATGATTTAGCTTTAGATCAATTCGATGTAGAAGGTTTAGCTTCAAATCCATGCGAAACAAATGATTTAGCTTCAAACACTTGGTATATAAGTGATATAGCTCCAAATGCAGATAAATCAAACGAGTTAGCTTCATATCCAAGGGATACACATGATTTAGCTTTAAATCAATGCGATGTAGAAGGTTTAGCTTCAAATCCATGTGAAAAAAATGATTTAGCTTCAAACACTTGGGATATAAGTGATATAGCTTCAAATGCAGAAGAAACAAACGAATTCGCTTCAAATCAAGCGAAACACATGATTCAGCTGCAAATAAATACGATGTAGAAGGTTTAGCTTCAAATCCATGCGAAACAAATGATTTAACATCAGATAGTTGCGATATAAGTGATATAGCATCAAATGCAGACGAAAAAAACGAGATAGCTTCAAATCCAAGCGAAACACATGACTTAGCTTCAAATCAATGCGATGTAGAAGGTTTAGCGTCAAATCCATGCGAAGCAAATGATTTAGCATCAGATACATGCGATATAAGTGATATAGCTTCAAATGCAGGGGAAACAAACGAGGTAGTTTCAAATCCACGCAAAAAACACATGATTAAGCTTCAAATAAATGCTATGTAGAAGCTTTAGCTTCAAATCCATGAGACACAAATGATTTAGCTTCAGATACTTGCGATATAAGTGATATAGCTTCAAATGCAGACGAAGCAAACGAGTTAGCTTGAAATCAATGCGAAACAAATGATTTAGCTGCGAATCAATGCGATGTAGAAGGATTAGCTTCAAATCCATGCGAAACAACTGATTTAATATCAGATAGTTGCGAAATAAGTGATATAGCTTCAAATGCAGACGAAACAAACGAGTTAGCTCCAAATCCAAGCGAAACACATGATTTAGCTTTAGATCAATTCGATGTAGAAGGTTTAGCTTCAAATCCATGCGAAACAAATGATTTAGCTTCAAACACTTGGTATATAAGTGATATAGCTCCAAATGCAGATAAATCAAACGAGTTAGCTTCATATCCAAGGGATACACATGATTTAGCTTTAAATCAATGCGATGTAGAAGGTTTAGCTTCAAATCCATGTGAAAGAAATGATTTAGCTTCAAACACTTGGGATATAAGTGATATAGCTTCAAATGCAGAAGAAACAAACGAATTCGCTTCAAATCAAGCGAAACACATGATTCAGCTGCAAATAAATACGATGTAGAAGGTTTAGCTTCAAATCCATGCGAAACAAATGATTTAACATCAGATAGTTGCGATATAAGTGATATAGCATCAAATGCAGACGAAAAAAACGAGATAGCTTCAAATCCAAGCGAAACACATGACTTAGCTTCAAATCAATGCGATGTAGAAGGTTTAGCGTCAAATCCATGCGAAGCAAATGATTTAGCATCAGATACATGCGATATAAGTGATATAGCTTCAAATGCAGGGGAAACAAACGAGGTAGTTTCAAATCCACGCAAAAAACACATGATTAAGCTTCAAATAAATGCTATGTAGAAGCTTTAGCTTCAAATCCATGAGACACAAATGATTTAGCTTCAGATACTTGCGATATAAGTGATATAGCTTCAAATGCAGACGAAGCAAACGAGTTAGCTTGAAATCAATGCGAAACAAATGATTTAGCTGCGAATCAATGCGATGTAGAAGGATTAGCTTCAAATCCATGCGAAACAACTGATTTAATATCAGATAGTTGCGAAATAAGTGATATAGCTTCAAATGCAGACGAAACAAACGAGTTAGCTCCAAATCCAAGCGAAACACATGATTTAGCTTTAGATCAATTCGATGTAGAAGGTTTAGCTTCAAATCCATGCGAAACAAATGATTTAGCTTCAAACACTTGGTATATAAGTGATATAGCTCCAAATGCAGACGAAGCAAACGAGTTAGCTTAAAATCAATGCGAAACAAATGATTTAGCTGCGAATCAATGCGATGTAGAAGGATTAGCTTCAAATCCATGCGAAACAACTGATTTAATATCAGATAGTTGCGAAATAAGTGATATAGCTTCAAATGCAGACGAAATAAACGAGTTAGCTCCAAATCCAAGCGAACCACATGATTTAGCTTCAAATCATTGCGAAGTAGAAGGTTTAATGATTTAGCTTCTAATCAATGCGATAAAGAAGGTTTAGCTTGAAATCCATACGAAGCAAATGATTGAGCTTCAAATCAATTCGAAGTAGAAGGATTAGCATCAGATCCATGCGATACAAATGATTTAGCTTCAGATACTGGCGATATAAGAGATATAGCTTCAAATGCAGACGAAACAAACGAGTTAGCTCCAAATCCAAGCGAAACACATGATTTAGCTTTAGATCAATTCGATGTAGAAGGTTTAGCTTCAAATCCATGGGAAACAAATGATTTAGCTTCAAACACTTGGTATATAAGTGATATAGCTCCAAATGCAGACGATACAATCGAGTTAGCTTCAAATCCATGCCAAACACAAGATTTAGCTTCAAATCAATTCGAAGTGATGGATTAGCTGCAAATCCATGCGATAAAAAAGATTTAGCATCAGATACATGCGATCTAAATGATATAGCTTCAAATGCAGGGGAACAGACGAGGTAGCTTCAAATCCACGCAAAACAGATGATTCTGCTTCAATTCAATGCAATATAGAAGGTTTAGCTTCAAATCCATGAGACACAAATGATTTAGCTGCAGATACTTGCGATATAAGAGATACAACTTCAAATGCAGACGAAACATACGAGTTAGCTTCATATCCAAGCAAAACACATGACGTAGCTTTAAATCAATGCGATGTATTAGGATTAGCTTCAAATCCATGCGAAGCAAATGATAGAGCTTCAAACACTTAGGATATATATGAAATAGCTTCAACAGCATGCGAAACAAACGAGTTGGCTTCAAATCCATGTGAAACACATGATTCAGCTTCAAATCAATGCGAATTAGAAGGCTTAGCTCCATATCCATGCGAAACAAATGATTCAGCTTCAGATACTTGCGATATATGGGATGTAGCTTCAAATGTAGGAGAAACAAACGTGTTAGCTTCAAATCCATGCGAAACACATGATTTAGCTGCAAATCAATGCGATGTAAGAAGGTTTAGCTTCAAATCCATGCGAAACAAATGATTTAACATCAGATAGTTGCGATATAAGTGATATAGCTTCAAATGCAGACGACACAAACGAGTTAGCTCCAAATCCAAGTGAATAACATGATTTAGCTTCAAATCATTGCGATGTAGAAGGTTCAACTTCAAATCCATGCGAAACAAATGATTCAGCATCAGATACATGCGATATAAGGGAAATAGCTTCAAAGTCAGGAGAAACAAACGAGTTAGCTTCAAATCCATGCAAAACACATGATTATGCTTCAAATCAATGCTATGTAGAAGGTTTAGCTTCAAATGCATGAGACACAAATGATTTAGCTTCAACCACTTGGGATATAAGTGATACAGCTTCAAATGCAGGGGAAACAAACGAGTTAGCTTCAAATCCAAGCGAAACACATTATTTAGCTTTAAATCAATTCGATGTAGAAGGTTTAGCTTCAAATCCATGCGAAACAAATGATTTAGCTTCAAACACTTGGGATATAAGTGATATAGCTTCAAATGCAGACGATACAAACGAGTTAGCTTCAAATCCATGCGAAACACATGATTTAGCTGCAAATCAATGCGATGTAGAAGGTTTAGCTCCAATCCATGCGAAACAAATGATTTAACATCAGATAGTAGCGATATAAGTGATATAGCTTCAAATGAAGACGAAATAAACGAGTTAGCTCCAAATCCAAGCGAATCACATGATTTGGCTTCAAATCAATGCGATGTAGAAGGTTTAGCTTCAAATCCATGCGAAACAAATGATTTAGCTACAAATCAATGCGAAGTAGAAGGCTTAGCATCAAATCCATGCGACACAAATGATATAGCATCAGATACATGCGATATAAGTGATATAGCTTCAAATGCAGGAGAAACAAGCGAGTCACATTCAAATCCATGCAAAATACATGATTAAGCTTTAAATCAATGCCATGTACAAGGTTTATATTCAAATCCATGCCTAACAAATGATAAGCTTCAGATACTTGCGATATAAGTGATATAGCTTCAAATGCAGACGAAACAAACGCGTTAGCTTCATATCCAAGCGAAACACATGATTTAGCTTCAAATCAATGCGATGTGGAACGTATAGCTTCAAATCCATGCGAAACCAATGATTTAGCTTCAGATACTTGCGATGTAAGTTATATAGCTTTAAATGCAGACGAAACAAACGAGTTTGCATCATATCCAAGCGATACACATGATTAAACTTCAAATCAATGCGATGTAGAAGGTTTAGCTTCAAATCCATGCGAAACTAATGATTTAGCATCAAACACTTGGGATGTAACTGATATAGCTTCAAATGCAGACGAATCAAATGAATTAGCTTCAAAAACCATGCTATACACATGATTTAGCTTCAAATAAATGCGAAGTAGAAGGCTTAGCATCAAATCCATGCGAAACACATGATTTAGCAGCAAATCAATGCGATGTAGAAGGTTTAGCTTCAAATCCATGCTAAAAAAATGATTTAGCTTCAGATACTTGCGATATAAGTGATATAGCTCCAAATGCAGACGAAACAAATGAGTTATCTTCAAATCCAAGCGGAACACATGATTTAGCTTCAAATCAAAGCGATGTAGAAGGTTTAGCTTCAAATCCATGCGAAATAAATGATTTAGCTTTAGATACTTGCGATATAGGTGATATAGCGTCAAATGTAGGCGAAACGAACGAGTTAGCTTCATATGCAAGCGGAACACATGATTTAGCTTCTAATCAATGCGATGTAGATGTTTTAGTTTCATTTCCTTGCGAAACAAATGATTTAATTTCAAATGCTTGGGATATAAGTGAAATAGCTTCAAATGCAGGGAAACAAACGAGTTAGCTTCAAATCCATACACAAAACATGATTAAGCTACAGATCAATTCTATGTAGAAGGTTTAGCTTCAAATCCATGCGAAACAAATGATTTAGCTTCAAATCCAAGCGAATCACATGATTCAGCTAAAAGTCAATGCGGTTTAGAAGGTTTAGCTTTAAATCCATGCGAAACAAATGACTTAACTTCAAACACTTGGGATATGAGTGATATAGCTTCAAATACAGACGAATCAAACCAGTTAGCTTTAAAATCCATGCGATACACATGATTTAGCTTCAAATCAATGCGAAGTAGAAGGCTTAGCTTCAAATCCATGCCTAACAAAGGGTTAAGCTTCAGATACTTGCGATATAAGAGATATAGCTTCAAATGCAGACGAAACAAACGCGGTACCTTTCAATACAAGCGAAAAACATGATTTAGATCAAATCAATGCGACGTAGAAGGTTTAGCTTCAAATCCAAGCGAAACACATCATTTAGCTTCAAATCAAAGCGATGTAGAAGGTTTAGCTTCAAATCCATGCGAAACAAATGATTTAGCTTTAGATACTTGCGATATAAGTGATATAGCGTCAAATGCAGACGAATCAAACCAGTTAGCTTCAAATCCATGCGAAAGGCATGATTTAGCTTAAAATTCATGCCGAACACATGGATTAGCTTCAAATTCGTGCGAAACAAATGATTTAGCTTCAAATCCATGCGAAACACATGATTTGCCTTAAAACGCTTGGGATTTAAGTGACATAGCTTCAAATGCAGACGAATCAATCGAGTTAGCTACAAAATCCATGCGAAACACAAGATTTAGCAGCAAATCAATGCGATGTAGAAGGTTTAATTTCAAATCCATGCGAAACCAATGATTTAGCTTCAGATACTTGCGATATAAGTGACATAGCTTCAAATACAGACGAAACAAATGAGTTATCTTCAAATCCAAGCGAAACAGATGATTTAGCTTCAAATTAATGCGATGTAGAAGGTTTAGCTTCAAATCCATGCGAAACAAATCATTTAGCTTCAGATACTTGCGATATAAGTGATATAGCTTCAAATGCAGACGAAACAAACGAGTTAGCTTCAAATCCATGCGAAACGCATGATTTGGCTTAAAATTCATGCCGAACACATGGATTAGCTTCAAATTCGTGCGAAACAAATGATTTAGCTTCAAATCCATGCGAAACACATGATTTAGCTTCAAATCAATGCGATGTAGAAGGTTTAGCTTCAAATCCATGCTAAAAGAATGATTTAGCTTCAGATACTTGCGATATAAGTGATATAGCTCCAAATGCAGACGAAACAAATGAGACATCTTCAAATCCAAGCGAATCCCATGATTTAGTTTCAAATCAATGCGATGTAGATGGTTTAGCTTCAAATCCGCGCGGAACAAATGACTTAGCTAAAAATACGTGCGATATAAGTGGTATAGCTTCAAATGCAGACGAAACAAACGAGTTAGCTTCAAATCCAAGCGAAACACATGATTTAGCTTCAAATCAAAGCGATGTAGAAGGTTTAGCTTCAAATCCATGCGAAACAAATGATTTAGCTTCAAATCCAGGCGAATCACATGAATCAGCTAAAAGTCAATGCGGTTTAGAAGGTTTAGCGTTAAATCCATGCGAAACAAATGACTTAGCTTCAAACACTTGGGATATGAGTGATATAGCTTCAAATGCAGACGAATAAAACCAGTTAGCTTCAAATCCATGCGAAACGCATGATTTAGCTTAAAATTCATGCCGAACACATGGATTAGCTTCAAATTCGTGCGAAACAAATGATTTAGCTTCAAATCCATGCGAAACACATGATTTACCTTAAAACGCTTGGGATTTAAGTGACATAGCTTCAAATGCAGACGAATCAATCGAGTTAGCTACAAAATCCATGCGAAACACAAGATTTAGCAGCAAATCAATGCGATGTAGAAGGTTTAATTTCAAATCCATGCGAAACCAACGATTTAGCTTCAGATACTTGCGATATAAGTGACATAGCTTCAAATGCAGACGAAACAAATGAGTTATCTTCAAATCCAAGCGAAACAGATGATTTAGCTTCAAATTAATGCGATGTAGAAGGTTTAGCTTCAAATCCATGCGAAACAAATCATTTAGCTTCAGATACTTGCGATATAAGTGATATAGCTTCAAATTCAGACGAAACAAACGAGTCAGCATCATATCCACGCGAAAAACATGATTTAACTTCAAATCAATGCGATGTAGAAGGTTTAGCTTCAAATCCATGCGAAACAAATGATTTAGCTTCAAATCAATGCGAAGTAGAAGGCTTAGCATCAAATCCATGCGACGCAAATGATGTAGCATCAGATACTTGCGATATGAGTGATATAGCTTCAAATGCAGAAGAAACAAACGAGTTAGCATCATATCCAAGCTAAACACATGATTTAGCTTCAAATCAATGCGATGTAGAAGGTTTAGCATCAAATCCATGCGAAACAAATGATTTAGCATCAAACACTTGGGATATAACTGATATAGCTTCAAATGCAGACGAATGAAATGAATTAGCTTCAAAAACCATGCTATACACATGATTTAGATTCAAATCAATACGAAGTAGAAGGCTCAGCATCAAATCCATGCAACACAAATGATATAGCATCAGATACATGCGATATAAGTGATATAGCTTCAAATGCAGGAGAAACAAACGAGTCAGATTCAAACCCATGCAAAACACATCATTAAGCTTCAAATCAATGCTATGTAGAAGGTTTGTCTTCAAATCCATGCCTAACAAATGATTAAGCTTCAGATACTTGCGATATAAGTGATATAGATGCAAATGCAGGAGAAACAAACGAGTTCGCTGCAAATCTATGCGATGTAGAAGATTTAGCTTCAAATCCATGCGAAACCAATGATTTAGCTTCAGATACTTGCGATGTAAGTGATACAGCTTCAAATGCAGACGAATCAAACGAGTTAGAACCATATTCAAGCGAAACACATGATTTAGCATCAAATCTATGCGCTGTAGAAGGTTTAGCTTCAAATCGATGCGAAACAAATGATTTAGCTTCAAACACATAGGATATAAGTGATGTAGCTTCAAATGCAGACGAATCAAATGAGTTAGCTTCAATAACCATGCTATACACATGATTTAGCTTCAAATCAATGCGAAGTAGAAGGCTTAGCATCAAACCCAAGCGACACAAATGGTATAGCATCAGATACATGCGATATAAGTGATATAGCTTCAAATGCAGGAGAAACAAGCGAGTCAGGTTTAAATCCATGCAAAATACATGATTAAGCTTTAGATCAATGCTACGTACAAGGTTTATCTTCAAATCCATGCCTAACAAATGATAAGCTTCAGATACTTGCGGTATAAGTGATATAGCTTCAAATGCTGACGAAACAAACGAGATAGCTACATATCCAAGCGAAACACATGACTTAGCTTCAAATCAATGCGATGTAGACGGATTAGCTTCAAATCCATGAGACACATATGATTTAGCTTCACATACTAGCGATATGAGTGATATAGCTTCAAATGCAGACGAAACAAAGGAGTTTGCTTCAAATCCAAGGGAATCACATGATTTAGCTTCAAATCAATGCGATGTAGAAGGTTTAGCTACAAATCCATGCGAAACAAATGATGTACATTCAAACGCTTCCGATATACGTGATACAGCTTCAAAAGCAGACGAAACAAACTCGTTAGCTTCATATCCAAGCGAAACACATGATTTAGCTTTAAATCAATGCGATGTAGAAGGTTTAGCTTCAAATCAATGCGATGTAGAAGGATTAGCTTCAAATCAATGCGATGTAGAAGGTTCAGCTTCAAATCCATGCGAAACAAATAATTTAGCTTCAAACACTTGGGATATATGTGATATAGCTTCAAATTCAGACGAAACAAACGAGTTAGCTTCAAATCCGAGCGAAATAAGTGATTTTTCTTCAAATACTTGCGATACAGGTGATATAGCTTCAAATCCATGCAAAACACATGATTAAGCTTCAAATCAATGCTATGTAGAAGGTTTAGCTTCAAATCCATGCGACACAAATGATTTAGCTTCATATACTTGCGATATAAGTGATATATCATCAAATGCAGACGAAACAAACGAGTTAGCTTCAAATCGATGCGAAATCCATGATTAAGCTTCAAATCAATGCTATGTAGAAGGTTTAGTTTCATATCCATGCGACACAAATGATTTAGCTTCATATACTTGCGATATAAGTGATATAGCATCAAATGCAGACGAAACTAACGACATAGCATCATATCCATGCGAAATACATGATTTAGCTTCAAATCAATGCGAAGTAGAAGGCTTAGCTTCAAATCGATGAGACACTAATGATTTAGCATCAGATACATGACATATAAGTGATATAGCTTCACATGCAGGGGAAATAACCGAGTTAGCTTCAAATCTATGCGATGTAGAAGCTTTAGCTTCAAATCCATGCGAAACCAATGATTTAGCTTCAGATACTTGCGATGTAAGTTATATAGCTTCAAATGCAGACGAAACAAACGACATAGCATCATATCCAAGCAAAACACATGATTTAACTTCAAATCAATGCGATGTAGAAGGTTTAGCTTCAAATCCATGCGAAACAAATGATTTAGCATCAAACACTTGGGATGTAACTGATATAGCTTCAAATGCAGACGAATCAAATGAATTAGCTTCAAAAACCATGCTATACACATGATTTAGCTTCAAATAAATGCGAAGTAGAAGGCTTAGCATCAAATCCATGCGACACAAATGATATAGCATCAGATACATGCGATATAAGTGTTATAGCTTCAAATACAGGAGAAACAAACGAGACAGATTCAAATCCATGCAAAACTCATGACTAAGCTTTAAATCAATGCTATGTAGAAGGTTTATCTTCAAATCCATGCCTAACAAATGATTAAGCTTCAGATACTTGCGATATAAGTGATATAGCTTCAAATGCAGACGAAACAAACGAGTTAGCATCATAAACAAGCGAAACACATGATTTAGCTTCAAATCAATGCGAAGTAGAAGGCTTAACATCAAATCCATGCTAAAAAAATGATTTAGCTTCAGATACTTGCGATATAAGTGATATAGCTCCAAATGCAGACGAAACAAATGAGTTATCTTCAAATCCAAGCGAAACACATGATTTAGCTTCAAATCAAAGCGATGTAGAAGGTTTAGCTTCAAATCCATGCGAAACAAATGATTTAGCTTTAGATACTTGCGATATAGGGGATATAGCGTCAAATGTAGGCGAAACGAACGAGTTAGCTTCATATGCAAGCGGAACACATGATTTAGCTTCTAATCAATGCGATGTAGATGTTTTAATTTCATTTCCATGCGAAACAAATGTTTTAATTTCAAATGCTTGGGATATAAGTGATATAGCTTCAAATGCAGGGGAAACAAACGAGTTAGCTTCAAATCCATACAAAAAACATGATTAACCTACAGATCAATGCTATGTAGAAGGTTTAGCTTCAAATCCATGCGAAACAAATGATTTAGCTTCAAATCCAAGCGAATCACATGATTCAGCTAAAAGTCAAAGCGGTTTAGAAGGTTTAGTTTCAAATCCATGCGACACAACTGATTTAGCTTCATATACTTGCGATATAAGTGATATAGCTTCAAATGCAGACGAAACAAACGACTTAGCATCATATCCAAGCAAAACACATGATTTAACTTCAAATCAATGCGATGTAGTAGGTTTAGCTTCAAATCCATGCGAAACAAATGATTTAGCATCAAACACTTGGGATGTAACTGATATAGCTTCAAATGCAGACGAATCAAATGAATTAGCTTCAAAAACCATGCTATACACATGATTTAGCTTCAAATAAATGCGAAGTAGAAGGCTTAGCATCAAATCCATGCGACACAAATGATATAGCATCAGATACATGCGATATAAGTGTAATAGCTTCAAATAGAGGAGAAACAAATGAGACAGATTCAAATCCATGCAAAACTCATGACTAAGCTTTAAATCAATGCTATGTAGAAGGTTTATCTTCAAATCCATGCCTAACAAATAATGAAGCTTCAGATACTTGCGATATAAGTGATATAGCTTCAAATGCAGACGAAACAAACGAGTTAGCATCATAAACAAGCGAAACACATGATTTAGCTTCAAATCAATGCGAAATAGAAGGCTTAACATCAACTCCATACTAAAAAAATGATTTAGCTTCAGATACTTGCGATATAAGTGATATAGCTCCAAATGCAGACGAAACAAATGAGTTATCTTCAAATCCAAGCGAAACACATGATTTAGCTTCAAATCAAAGCGATGTAGAAGGTTTAGCTTCAAATCCATGCGAAACAAATGATTTAGCTTTAGATACTTGCGATATAGGTGATATAGCGTCAAATGTAGGCGAAACGATCGAGTTAGCTTCATATGCAAGCGGAACACATGATTTAGCTTCTAATCAATGCGATGTAGATGTTTTAGTTTCATTTCCATGCGAAACAAATGATTTAATTTCAAATGCTTGGGATATAAGTGATATAGCTTCAAATGCAGGGGAAACAAACGAGTTAGCTTCAAATCCATACAAAAAACATGATTAAGCTACAGATCAATGCTATGTAGATGGTTTAGCTTCAAATCCATGCGAAACAAATGATTTAGCTTCAAATCCAAGCGAATCACATGATTTAGCTTCAAATCAAAGCGATGTAGAAGGTTTAGCTTCAAATCCATGCGAAACCAATGATTTATCTTCAGATACTTGCGACATAAGTGACATAGCTTCAAATGCAGACGAAAGAAACGACTTAGTTCAAATCCATGCGAAAAACTTGATTTAGCATCAAATCAATGGTATGTAGAAGGTTTAGCATCAAATCCATGCGAAACCAATGATTTAGCTTCAGATACTTGCGATATAAGTGACATAGCTTAAAATGCAGACGAAACCAACCAGTTAGTTTCAATTCCGTGCGAAACACATGATTTAGTTAAAATTAATGCGATGTAGAATGTTTAGCTTCAAATCCATGCGAAGCAAATGATTTAGCTTCAAACACTTGGGATATAAGTGATATAGCTTCAAATGCAGACGAAACAAACGAGTTAGCTTCAAATCCATGCGAAACGCATGATTTAGCTTAAAATTCATGCCGAACACATGGATTAGCTTCAAATTCGTGCGAAACAAATGATTTAGCTTCAAATCCATGCGAAACACATGATTTACCTTAAAACGCTTGGGATTTAAGTGACATAGCTTCAAATGCAGACGAATCAATCGAGTTAGCTACAAAATCCATGCGAAACACAAGATTTAGCAGCAAATCAATGCAATGTAGAAGGTTTAATTTCAAATCCATGCGAAACCAATGATTTAGCTTCAGATACTTGCGATATAAGTGACATAGCTTCAAATGCAGACGAAACAAAGGAGTTAGCTACAAATCCATGCTATACACATGATTTAGCTTCAAATCAATACGAAGTAAAAGGCTCAGCATCAAATCCATGCGACACAAATGATATAGCATCAGATACATGCGATATAAGTATTATAGCTTCAAATACAGGAGAAACAAACGAGACAGATTCAAATAGATGCAAAACTCATGACTAAGCTTTAAATCAATGCTATGTTAGCTTCATATGCAAGCGGAACACATGATTTAGCTTCTAATCAATGCGATGTAGATGTTTTAGTTTCATTTCCATGCGAAACAAATGATTTAATTTCAAATGCTTGGGATATAAGTGATATAGCTTCAAATGCAGGGGAAACAAACGAGTTAGCTTCAAATCCATACAAAAAACATGATAAACCTACAGATCAATGCTATGTAGAAGGTTTAGCTTCAAATCCATGCGAAACAAATGATTGAGCTTCAAATCCAAGCGAATCACATGATTCAGCTAAAAGTCAAAGCGGTTTAGAAGGTTTAGCTTCAAATCGATGCGAAACAAATGATGTACTTTCAAACGCTTCCGATATAAGTGATATAGCTTCAAAAGCAGACGAAACAAACTCGTTAGCTTCATATCCAAGCGAAACACATGATATAGCTTTAAATCAAAGCGATGTAGAAGGTTTAGCTTCAAATCAATGCGATGTAGAAGGTTTAGCTACAAATCCATGCGAAACAAATGATGTACTTTCAAACGCTTCCGATATAAGTGATATAGCCTCAAAAGCAGACGAAACAAACTCGTTAGCTTCATATCCAAGCGAAACACATGATATAGCTTTAAATCAAAGCGATGTAGAAGGTTTAGCTTCAAATCAATGCGATGTAGAAGGATTAGCTTCAAATCAATGCGATGTAGAAGGTTTAGCTTCAAATCCATGCTAAAAAAATGATTTAGCTTCAGATACTTGCGATATAAGTGATATAGCTTCAAATGCAGACGAAACAAACGAGTTAGCATCATAAACAAGCGAAACACATGATTTAGCTTCAAATCAATGCGAAGTAGAAGGCTTAACATCAAATCCATGCTAAAAAAATGATTTAGCTTCAGATACTTGCGATATAAGTGATATAGCTCCAAATGCAGACGAAACAAATGAGTTATCTTCAAATCCAAGCGAAACACATGATTTAGCTTCAAATCAAAGCGATGTAGAAGGTTTAGCTTCAAATCCATGCGAAACAAATGATTTAGCTTTAGATACTTTCGATATAGCTGATATAGCGTCAAATGTAGGCGAAACGAACGAGTTAGCTTCATATGCAAGCGGAACACATGATTTAGCTTCTAATCAATGCGATGTAGATGTTTTAGTTTCATTTCCATGCGAAACAAATGATTTAATTTCAAATGCTTGGGATATAAGTGATATAGCTTCAAATGCAGGGGAAACAAACGAGTTAGCTTCAAATCCATACAAAAAACATGATAAACCTACAGATCAATGCTATGTAGAAGGTTTAGCTTCAAATCCATGCGAAACAAATGATTTAGCTTCATTTCCAAGCGAATCACATGATTCAGCTAAAAGTCAAAGCGGTTTAGAAGGTTTAGCTTCAATCGATGCGAAACAAATGACTTAGCTTCAAACACATAGGATATAAGTGATGTAGCTTCAAATGCAGACGAATCAAATGAGTTAGCTACAATAACCATGCTATACACATGATTTAGCTTCAAATCAATGCGAAGTAGAAGGCTTAGCATCAAACCCATGCGATACAAATGGTATAGCATCAGATACTTGCGATATAAGGGATATAGCTTCAAATGCAGGGGAAACAAACGAGTTAGTTTCAAATCCATGCGAAACACATGATTTAGCTTCAAAGCAAATCGATGTAGAAGGATTAGCTTCAAATCCATGAGACACAAATGATTTAGCTTCAGATACTAGCGATATGAGTGATATAGCTTCAAATGCAGACGAAACAAACGAGTTTGCTTCAAATCCAAGGGAATCACATGATTTAGCTTCAAATCAATGCGATGTAGAAGGTTTAGCTACCAATCCATGCGAAACAAATGATGTACTTTCAAACGCTTCCGATATAAGTGATATAGCTTCAAAAGCAGACGAAACAAACTCGTTAGCTTCATATCCATGCGAAACACATGATTTAGCTTTAAATCAAAGCGATGTAGAAGGTTTAGCTTCAAATCAATGCGATGTAGAAGGATTAGCTTCAAATCAATGCGATGTAGAAGATTTAGCTTCAAATCCATGCTAAAAAAATGATTTAGCTTCAGATACTTGCGATATAAGTCATATAGCTCCAAATGCAGACGAAAAAAATGAGTTATCTACAAATCCAAGCGAAACACATGATTTAGCTTCAAATCAAAGCGATGTAGAAGGTTTAGCTTCAAATCCATGCGAAACAAATGATTTAGCTTTAGATACTTGCGATATAAGTGACATAGCTTCAAATGCAGACGAAACCAACCAGTTAGTTTCAATTCCGTGCGAAACACATGATTTAGTTAAAATTAATGCGATGTAGAATGTTTAGCTTCAAATCCATGCGAAACAAATGATTTAGCTTCAAACACTTGGGATATAAGTGATATAGCTTCAAGTGCAGACGAAACAAACGAGTTAGCTTCAAATCCATGCGAAACGCATGATTTAGCTTAAAATTCATGCCGAACACATGGATTAGCTTCAAATTCGTGCGAAACAAATGGTTTAGCTTCAAATCCATGCGAAACACATGATTTACCTTAAAACGCTTGGGATTTAATTGACATAGCTTCAAATGCAGACGAATCAATCGAGTTAGCTACAAAATCCATGCGAAACACAAGATTTAGCAGCAAATCAATGCAATGTAGAAGTTTTAATTTCAAATCCATGCGAAACCAATGATTTAGCTTCAGATACTTGCGATATAAGTGACATAGCTTCAAATGCAGACGAAACAAAGGAGTTAGCTTCAAATCCATGCTATACACATGATTTAGCTTCAAATCAATACGAAGTAGAAGGCTCAGCATCAAATCCATGCGACACAAATGATATAGCATCAGATACATGCGATATAAGTGATATAGCTTCAAATGCAGGAGAAACAAACGAGACAGATTCAAATCCATGCAAAACTCATGACTAAGCTTTAAATCAATGCTATGTAGAAGGTTTATCTTCAAATCCATGCCTAATAAATGATTAAGCGTCAGATACTTGCGATATAAGTTATATAGCTTCAAATGCAGACGAAACAAACGAGTTGGCTTCATATCCAAGCGAAACACATGATTTGGCTTCAAATCAATGCGAAGTAGAAGGTTTAGCTTCATATCCAAGCTAAACACATGATTTAGCTTCAAATCAATGCGATGTAGAACGTTTAGCTTCAAATCCATGCGAAACCAATGATTTAGCTTCAGATACTTGCGATGTAAGTTGTATAGCTTCAAATGCAGACGAAACAAACGAGTTAGCATCATATCCATGCTAAACACATGATTTAGCTTCAAATCAATGCGAAGTAGAAGGCTTAGCATCAAATCCATGCGACACAAATGATTTAGCATCAGATTCATGCGATATAAGTGATATAGCTTCAAATGCAGGGGATACAACCGAGTTAGCTTCAAATCTATGCGATGTAGAAGGTTTAGCTTCAAATCTATGCCTAACAAACGATTAAGCGTCAGATACTTGCGATATAAGTGATATAGCTGCAAATGCAGACGAAACAAACGAGTTAGCTTCATATCCAAGCGAAACCCATGATTTGGCTTCAAATCAATGCGATGTAGAAAGTTTAACTTAAAATCCATGCGAAACAAATGATTTAGCTTCAAATCAATGCGAAGTAGAAGGCTTAACATCAAATCCAAGCGACACAAATGATATAGCATCAGATACTAGCGATATAAGTGATATAGCTTCAAATGCAGCTGAAACAAACGAGTTTGCTTCAAATCCAAGGGAATCACATGATTTAGCTTCAAATCAATGCGATATAGAAGGTTTAGCATCATATCCATGCGAAACAAATGATTTAGCATCAGATACTTGCGATATAAGTGATATAGCTTCAAATGCAGGAGAAATAAGCGAGTCAGATTCAAATCCATGCAAAATACATGATTAAGCTTTAATTCAATGCTATGTAGAAGGTTTATCTTCAAATCCATGCCTAACAAATGATTAAGCATCAGATACTTGCGATATAAGAGATATAGCTTCAAATACAGACGAAACAAACGAGTTAGCTTCATATCCAGCGAAACACATGATTCAGCTTCAAATCAATGCTATGTAGAAGATTTAGCTTCAAATCCATGCCTAAGAAATGATAAGCTTCAGATACTTGCGATATAAGTGATATAGCTTCAAATGCAGACGAAACAAACGTGTTAGCTTCATATCCAAGCGAAACGCATGATTTAGCATCAAATCAATGCTATGTAGAAGGTTTCGCTTCAAATCCATACGAAACAAATGATTTAGCTTCAGATACTTGCGATGTAAGTTATATAGATTCAAATGCAGACGAAACAAACGAGTTATCTACAAATCCAAGCGAAACACATGATTTAGCTTCAAATCAAAGCGATGTAGAATGTTTAGCTTCAAATCCATGCGAAACAAATGATTTAGCTTCAAACATTTGGGATATAAGTGATATAGCTTCAAGTGCAGACGAAACAAACGAGTTAGCTTCAAATCCATGCGAAACATATGATTTAGCTTAAAATTCATGCCGAACACATGGATTAGCTTCAAATTCGTGCGATACAAATGATCTAGCTTCTAATCCATGCGAAAAACATGATTTAGCTGCAAATCAATGCGATGTAGAAGGATTAGCTTCAAATCTGGGCGAAACAAATGATTTAGCTTCAAATACTTCCGATATAAGCGATATAGCTTGAAATGCAGACGAAACAAACGAGTTAGCTTCAAATCCATGCGAAACGCATGATTTAGCTTAAAATTCATGCCGAACACATGGATTAGCTTCAAATTCGTGCGAAACAAATGATTTAGCTTCAAATCCATGCGAAACACATGATTTACCTTAAAACGCTTGGGATTTAATTGACATAGCTTCAAATGCAGACGAATCAATCGAGTTAGCTACAAAATCCATGCGAAACACAAGATTTAGCAGCAAATCAATGCAATGTAGAAGTTTTAATTTCAAATCCATGCGAAACCAATGATTTAGCTTCAGATACTTGCGATATAAGTGACATAGCTTCAAATGCAGACGAAACAAAGGAGTTAGCTTCAAATCCATGCTATACACATGATTTAGCTTCAAATCAATACGAAGTAGAAGGCTCAGCATCAAATCCATGCGACACAAATGATATAGCATCAGATACATGCGACATAAGTGATATAGCTTCAAATGCAGGAGAAACAAACGAGACAGATTCAAATCCATGCAAAACTCATGATTAAGCTTTAAATCAATGCTATGTAGAAGGTTTATCTTCAAATCCATGCGAAACCAATGATTTAGCTTCAGATACTTGCGATGTAAGTTGTATAGCTTCAAATGCAGACGAAGCAAACGAGTTAGCATCATATCCAAGCGAAACACATGATTTAACTTCAAATCAATGCGATGTAGAAGGTTTAGCTTCAAATCCATGCGAAACAAATGATTTAGCATCAAACACTTGGGATATAACTGATATAGCTTCAAATGCAGACAAATCAAATGAGTTAGCTTCAAAAACCATGCTAAACACATGATTTAGCTTCAAATCAATGCGAAGTAGAAGGCTTAGCATCAAATCCATGCGACACAAATGATTTAGCATCAGATTCATGCGATATAAGTGATATAGCTTCAAATGCAGGGGATACAACCGAGTTAGCTTCAAATCTATGCGATGTAGAAGGTTTAGCTTCAAATCCATGCGAAACGCATGATTTAGCTGCAAATCAATGCGATGTAGAAGGTTTCGCTTCAAATCCATGCGAAACAAATGATTTGGCTTCAGATACTAGCGATATGAGTGATATAGCTTCAAATGCAGAAGAAACAAACGAGTTAGCATCATATCCAAGCTAAACACATGATTTAGCTTCAAATCAATGCGAGGTAGAAGGTTTAGCGTCAAATACACGCCAAACACATGATTTAGCTTCAAATCAATGCGAAGTAGAAGGCTTAGTATCAAATCCATGCGACACAAATGATATAGCATCAGATAAATTCGATATATGTGATATATCTTCAAATGCTGGAGAAACAAACGAGACAGATTCAAATCCATGCAAAACACATGATTAAGCTTTAAATCAATGCTATGTAGAAGGTTTATCTTCAAATCCATGCCTAACAAACGATTAAGCGTCAGATACTTGCGATATAAGTGATATAGCTTCAAATACAGACGAAACAAACGAGTTAGCTTCATATCCAAGCGAAACAAATGATTTAGCTTTAAATCAAAGCGATGTAGAAGGTTTAGCTTCAAATCAATGCGATGTAGAAGGATTAGCTTCAAATCAATGCGATGTAGAAGATTTAGCTTCAAATCCATGCTAAAAAAATGATTTAGCTTCAGATACTTGCGATATAAGTCATATAGCTCCAAATGCAGACGAAAAAATGAGTTATCTACAAATCCAAGCGAAACACATGATTTAGCTTCAAATCAAAGCGATGTAGAAGGTTTAGCTTCAAATCCATGCGAAACAAATGATTTAGCTTTAGATACTTGCGATATAAGTGACATAGCTTCAAATGCAGACGAAACCAACCAGTTAGTTTGATTTAGTTAAAATTAATGCGATGTAGAATGTTTAGCTTCAAATCCATGCGAAACAAATGATTTAGGTTCAAACACTTGGGATATAAGTGATATAGCTTCAAGTGCAGACGAAACAAACGAGTTATCTTCAAATCCATGCGAAACATATGA
This sequence comes from Megalopta genalis, assembly GCF_051020955.1. Taxonomy (NCBI): domain Eukaryota; kingdom Metazoa; phylum Arthropoda; class Insecta; order Hymenoptera; family Halictidae; genus Megalopta; species Megalopta genalis. The sequence continues at coordinate 108,176 of NW_027476866.1, forward strand.
TTTAGCTTAAAATTCATGCCGAACACATGGATTAGCTTCAAATTCGTGCGATACAAATGATCTAGCTTCAAATCCATGCGAAAAACATGATTTAGCTGCAAATCAATGCGATGTAGAAGGATTAGCTTCAAATCTGGGCGAAACAAATGATTTAGCTTCAAATACTTCCGATATAAGCGATATAGCTTGAAATGCAGACGAAACAAACGAGTTAGCTTCAAATCCATGCGAAACGCATGATTTAGCTTAAAATTCATACCGAACACATGGATTAGCTTCAAATTCGTGCGAAACAAATGATTTAGCTTCAAATCCATGCGAAACACATGATTTACCTTAAAACGCTTGGGATTTAATTGACATAGCTTCAAATGCACACGAATCAATCGAGTTAGCTACAAAATCCATGCGAAACACAAGATTTAGCAGCAAATCAATGCAATGTAGAAGTTTTAATTTCAAATCCATGCGAAACCAATGATTTAGCTTCAGATACTTGCGATATAAGTGACATAGCTTCAAATGCAGACGAAACAAAGGAGTTAGCTTCAAATCCATGCTATACACATGATTTAGCTTCAAATCAATACGAAGTAGAAGGCTCAGCATCAAATCCATGCGACACAAATGATATAGCATCAGATACATGCGACATAAGTGATATAGCTTCAAATGCAGGAGAAACAAACGAGACAGATTCAAGTCCATGCAAAACTCATGATTAAGCTTTAAATCAATGCTATGTAGAAGGTTTATCTTCAAATCCATGCGAAACCAATGATTTAGCTTCAGATACTTGCGATGTAAGTTGTATAGCTTCAAATGCAGACGAAACTAACGAGTTAGCATCATATCCAAGCGAAACACATGATTTAACTTCAAATCAATGCGATGTAGAAGGTTTAGCTTCAAATCCATGCGAAACAAATGATTTAGCATCAAACACTTGGGATATAACTGATATAGCTTCAAATGCAGACAAATCAAATGAGTTAGCTTCAAAAACCATGCTAAACACATGATTTAGCTTCAAATCAATGCGAAGTAGAAGGCTTAGCATCAAATCCATGCGACACAAATGATTTAGCATCAGATCCATGCGATATAAGTGATATAGCTTCAAATGCAGGGGATACAACCGAGTTAGCTTCAAATCTATGCGATGTAGAAGGTTTAGCTTCAAATCCATGCGAAACGCATGATTTAGCTGCAAATCAATGCGATGTAGAAGGTTTCGCTTCAAATCCATGCGAAACAAATGATTTGGCTTCAGATACTAGCGATATGAGTGATATAGCTTCAAATGCAGAAGAAACAAACGAGTTAGCATCATATCCAAGCTAAACACATGATTTAGCTTCAAATCAATGCGAGGTAGAAGGTTTAGCGTCAAATACACGCCAAACACATGATTTAGCTTCAAATCAATGCGAAGTAGAAGGCTTAGTATCAAATCCATGCGACACAAATGATATAGCATCAGATAAATTCGATATATGTGATATATCTTCAAATGCTGGAGAAACAAACGAGACAGATTCAAATCCATGCAAAACACATGATTAAGCTTTAAATCAATGCTATGTAGAAGGTTTATCTTCAAATCCATGCCTAACAAACGATTAAGCGTCAGATACTTGCGATATAAGTGATATAGCTTCAAATACAGACGAAACAAACGAGTTAGCTTCATATCCAAGCGAAACACATGATTCAGCTTCAAATCAATGCTATGTAGAAGATTTAGCTTCAAATCCATGCCTAAGAAATGATAAGCTTCAGATACTTGCGATATAAGTGATATAGCTTCAAATGCAGACGAAACAAACGTGTTAGCTTCATATCCAAGCGAAACGCATGATTTAGCTTCAAATCAATGCTATGTAGAAGGTTTCGCTTCAAATCCATACGAAACAAATGATTTAGCTTCAGATACTTGCGATATAAGTGATATAGCTTCAAATGCAGACGAAACAAACGAGTTAGCTTCATATCCAAGCGAAACACATGATTTAGCTTCAAATCCATGCGAAACAAATTATTTAGCATCAGATACTTGCGACTTAAATGATATAGCTTCAAGTGCAGGGGAAACAAACGAGTTAGATTCAAATCCATGCAAAACACATGATTAAGCTTCAAATCAATGCTATGTAGAAGGTTTAGCTTCAAATCCATGCGACACAAATGAATAAGCTTCAGATACTTGCGATATAAGTGATATAGATTCAAATGCGGACGAAACAACGAGTTAGCTTCATATCCAAGCGAAACACATGATTTAGCTTTAAATCAATGCGATGTAGAAGGTTTAGCTTCAAATCCATGCGAAACAAATGATTTAACATCAGATAGTTGCGGTATAAGTGATATAGCTTGAAATGCAGGGTAAACAAACGAGTTAGCTACAAATCCATACAAAACACGTGATTAAGCTTCAAATCAATGCTATGTAGAAAGTATAGCTTCAAATCCATGCGAAACAAATGATTTAGATTCAAACACTTGGGATATAAGTGACATAGCTTCAAATGCAGACGAAACAAACGAGTTAGATTCAAATCCATGCGAAACAAATGATTTAACATCAGATAGTTGCGATATAAGTGATATAGCTTGAAATACAGACGAAACAAACGAGATAGTTTCAAAACCAAGCGAAACACATGATTTAGCTTCAAATCAATGCTATGTAGAAAGTATAGCTTCAAATCCATGCGAAACAAATGATTTAGATTCAAACACTTGGGATATAAGTGATGTAGCTTCAAATGCAGACGAAGCAAACGAGTTAGCTTCAAATCAAGCGAAACACATGATTTAGCTTCAAAGGAATGCGATGTGGAAGGTTTAGCTTCAAATCCACGCGAAACACATGATTTAACTTCAAATCAATGCGATATAGAAGGTTTAGCTTCAAATCCATGCGAAACAAATGATTTAGTTTCAAACAATTTTGGTATAAGTGATATAGCTTCAAATGCAGACGAAGCAAACGAGTTAACTTCAAATCCATGCGAAATACATGATTCAGCTGCAAATAAATGCGATGTAGAAGGTTTAGCTTCAAATCCATGCGAAACAAATGATTTAACATCAGATAGTTGCGATATAAGTTATATAGCTTCAAATGCAGACGAAACAAACGAGATAGCTTCAAATCCAAGCGAAACACATGATTTAGCTTCAAATCAATGCGATGTAGAAGGTTTAGCTTGAAATCCACGCGAAACGCATGATTTAGCTTCAAATCAATGCCATATAGAAGGTTTAGCATCAAATCCATGCGACACAAATGATTTAACATCAGATGCATGCGATATAAGTGATATAGTTTCAAATGCAGACAAAACAAAAGAGATAGCTTCAAATCCAAGCGAAACACATGATTTAGCTTCAAATCAATGCGATGTAGAAGGTTTACCTTCAATTCCATGCGAAACAAATGATTTAGCTTCAAACACTTGGGATATAAGTGATATAGCTTCAAATGCAGACGAAGCAAACGAGTTAGCTTCAAATCAAGCGAAACACATGATTTAGCTTCAAAGGAATGCGATGTGGAAGGTTTAGCTTCAAATCCACGCGAAACACATGATTTAGCTTCAAATCAATGCGATATAGAAGGTTTAGCTTCAAATCCATGCGAAACAAATGATTTAGCATCAGATAATTGCGATATGAGTGATATAGCTTCAAATGCAGAAGAAACAAACGAGTTAGCATCATATCCAAGCTAAACACATGATTTAGCTTCAAATCAATGCGATGTAGAACGTTTAGCTTCAAATCCATGCGAAACCTATGATTTAGATTCAGATACTTGCGATGTAAGTTATACAGCTTCAAATGCAGACGAAACAAACGAGTTAGCATCATATTCAAGCGAAAAACATGATTTAACTTCAAATCAATGCGATGTAGAAGGTTTAGCTTCAAATCCTTGCTAAACAAATGATTTAGCGTCAAACACTTGGGATATAACTGATATAGCTTCAAATGCAGACGAATCAAATGAATTAGCTTCAAAAACCATGCTATACACATGATTTAGCTTCAAATCAATGCGAAGTAGATGGCTCAGCATCAAATCCATGCGACACAATTGATATAGCATCAGATACATGCGATATAAGTGAAATAGCTTCAAATGCACTCGAAACAAACGAGTTAGCTTCATATCCAAGCGATACACATGATCTAGCTTTAAATCAATGCGATGTAGAAGGTTTGGCTTCAAATCCATGCGAAAAAAATGAATTAGCTTCAAACCCTTGGGATATAAGTGATATAGTTTAAATGCATTAGAAACAAACGAGTTAGCTTCAAATCAAGCGAAACACATGATTTAGCTTCAAATCAATGCGATGTAGAAGGTTTAGCTTCAAATCCACGCGAAACACATGATTTAGCTTCAAATCAATGCGATATAGAATGTTTAGCTACAAATCCATGCGACACAAATGATATAGCTGCAGATACTTGCGATATAAGAGATATAGCTTCAAATGCAGACGAAACAAACGAGTTAGCTTCATATCCAAGCGAAACACATGATTTAGCTTCAAATCAATTCGAAGTAGAAGGATTATCTTCAAATCCATACGATACAAATGATTCAGCATCAGATACATGCGTTATAAGTGATATAGCTTCAAATGCAGACAAAACAAAAGAGATAGCTTCAAATCCAAGCGAAACACATGATTTAGCTTCAAATCAATGCGATGTAGAAGGTTTAGCTTGAAATCCACGCGAAACGCATGATTTAGCTTCAAATCAATGCCATATAGAAGGTTTAGCATCAAATCCATGCGACACAAATGATTTAACATCAGATGCATGCGATATAAGTGATATAGTTTCAAATGCAGACAAAACAAAAGAGATAGCTTCAAATCCAAGCGAAACACATGATTTAGCTTCAAATCAATGCGATGTAGAAGGTTTACCTTCAATTCCATGCGAAACAAATGATTTAGCTTCAAACACTTGGGATATAAGTGATATAGCTTCAAATGCAGACGAAGCAAACGAGTTAGCTTCAAATCAAGCGAAACACATGATTTAGCTTCAAAGGAATGCGATGTGGAAGGTTTAGCTTCAAATCCACGCGAAACACATGATTTAGCTTCAAATCAATGCGATATAGAAGGTTTAGCTTCAAATCCATGCGAAACAAATGATTTAGCATCAGATACATGCGATATAAGTGATATAACTTCAAATGCAGGAGAAACAAACGAGTTAGCTTCAAATCCATGCAAAACACATGATTAATCTTCAAATCAATGCTATGTAGAAGGTTTAGCTTCAAATCCATGCGACACAAATGAATAAGCTTCAGATACTTGCGATATAAGTGATATAGATTCAAATGCGGACGAAACAACGAGTTAGCTTCATATCCAAGCGAAACACATGATTTAGCTTTAAATCAATGCGATGTAGAAGGTTTAGCTTCAAATCCATGCGAAACAAATGATTTAACATCAGATAGTTGCGGTATAAGTGATATAGCTTGAAATGCAGGGTAAACAAACGAGTTATCTACAAATCCATACAAAACACGTGATTAAGCTTCAAATCAATGCTATGTAGAAAGTATAGCTTCAAATCCATGCGAAACAAATGATTTAGATTCAAACACTTGGGATATAAGTGACATAGCTTCAAATGCAGACGAAACAAACGAGTTAGATTCAAAACCAAGCGAAACAAATGATTTAGCTTCAAATCAATGCGATGTAGAACCTTTAGCTTCAAATCCACGCGAAACACATCATCTAGCTTCAAATCAATGCGATATAGAAGGTTTAGCTTCAAATCCATGCGACACAAATGATTTAGCATCAGATACATGCGATATAAGTGAAATAGCTTCAAATGCAGACGAAACAAACGAGTTAGCTTATATCCAAGCGATACACATGATTTAGCTTTAAATCAATGCGATGTGGAAGGTTTAGCTTCAAATCCATGCGAAAAAAATGATTTAGCTTCAAACACTTGGGATATAAGTGATATAGCTTCAAATGCAGAAGAAACAAACGAGTTAGCTTCAAATCAAGCGAAGCACATGATTTAGCTTCAAAGGAATGCGATGTAGAAGATTTAGCTTCAAATCCACGCGAAACACATGATTTCGCTTCAAATCAATGCGATATAGAATGTTTAGCTACAAATCCATGCGACACAAATGATATAGCTTCAGATACTTGCGATATAAGAGATATAGCTTCAAATGCAGACGAAACAAACGAGTTAGCTTCATATCCAAGCGAAACACATGATTTAGCTTCAGATACTTGCGATGTAAGTGATACAGCTTCAAATGCAGACGAATCAAACGAGTTAGCACCATATTCAAGCGAAACACATGATTTAGCATCAAATCTATGCGCTGTAGAAGGGTTAGCTGCAAATCGATGCGAAACAAATGATTTAACTTCAAACACATAGGATATAAGTGATGTAGCTTCAAATGCAGACGAATCAAATGAGTTAGCTTCAATAACCTCGCTATACACATGATTTAGCTTCAAATCAATGCGAAGTAGAAGGCTTAGCATCAAAACCATGCGACACAAATGGTATAGCATCAGATACATGCGATATAAGTGATATAGCTTCAAATGCAGGAGAAACAAACGAGATCGCTGCAAATCTATGCGATGTAGAATGTTTAGCTTCAAATCCATGCGAAACCAATGATTTAGCTTCAGATACTTGCGATGTAAGTGATACAGCTTCAAATGCAGACGAATCAAACGAGTTAGCACCATATTCAAGCGAAACACATGATTTAGCATCAAATCTATGCGCTGTAGAAGGGTTAGCTGCAAATCGATGCGAAACAAATGATTTAACTTCAAACACATAGGATATAAGTGATGTAGCTTCAAATGCAGACGAATCAAATGAGTTAGCTTCAATAACCTCGCTATACACATAGTTTAGCTTCAAATCAATGCGAAGTAGAAGGCTTAGCATCAAAACCATGCGACACAAATGGTATAGCATCAGATACATGCGATATAAGTGATATAGCTTCAAATGCAGGAGAAACAAGCGAGTCAGATTCAAATCCATGCAAAATACATGATTAAGCTTTAGATCAATGCTACGTACAAGGTTTATCTTCAAATCCATGCCTAACAAATGATAAGCTTCAGATACTTGCGGTATAAGTGATATAGCTTCAAATGCTGACGAAACAAACGAGATAGCTTCATATCCAAGCGAAACACATGACTTAGCTTCAAATCAATGCGATGTAGAAGGTTTAGCTTCAAATCCATGCGAAACAAATCATTTAGCATCAAACACTTGGGATATAAGTGATACAGCTTCAAATGCAGACGAATCGAAAGAGTTAGCTTCAAAATCGATGCGATACACATTATTTAGCTTCAAATCAATGCGAAGTAGAAGGCTTTGCTTCAAATCCATGCGAAACAAATGATTTAGCATCAGATACTTGCGATATAAGGGATATAGCTTCAAATGCAGGGGAAACAAACGAGTTAGTTTCAAATCCATGCGAAACACATGATTTAGCTTCAGAGCAAATCGATGTAGAAGGATTAGCTTCAAATCCATGAGACACAATGATTTAGCTTCACATACTAGCGATATGAGTGATATAGCTTCAAATGCAGACGAAACAAACGAGTTTGCTTCAAATCCAAGGGAATCACATGATTTAGCTTCAAATCAATGCGATGTAGAAGGTTTAGCTACAAATCCATGCGAAACAAAAGATGTACTTTCAAACGCTTCCATATAAGTGATATAGCTCCAAAAGCAGACGAAACAAACTCGTTAGCTTCATATCCAAGCGAAACACATGACTTAGCTTCAATCAATGCGATGTAGAAGGTTTAGCTTCAAATCCATGCGAAACAAATCATTTAGCATCAAACACTTGGGATATAAGTGATACAGCTTCAAATGCAGACGAATCGAAAGAGTTAGCTTCAAAATCGATGCGATACACATTATTTAGCTTCAAATCAATGCGAAGTAGAAGGCTTTGCTTCAAATCCATGCGAAACAAATGATTTAGCATCAGATACTTGCGATATAAGGGATATAGCTTCAAATGCAGGGGAAACAAACGAGTTAGTTTCAAATCTATGCGAAACACATGATTTAGCTTCAGAGCAAATCGATGTAGAAGGATTAGCTTCAAATCCATGAGACACAAATGATTTAGCTTCACATACTAGCGATATGAGTGATATAGCTTCAAATGCAGACGAAACAAACGAGTTTGCTTCAAATCCAAGGGAATCACATGATTTAGCTTCAAATCAATGCGATGTAGAAGGTTTAGCTACAAATCCATGCGAAACAAATGATGTACTTTCAAACGCTTCCCATATAAGTGATATAGCTCCAAAAGCAGACGAAACAAACTCGTTAGCTTCATATCCAAGCGAAACACATGATTTAGCTTTAAATCAATGCGATGTAGAAGGTTTTGCATAAAATCAATGCGATGTAGAAGGATTAGCTTCAAATCAATGCGATGTAGAAGGTTTAGCTTCAAATCCATGCGAAACAAATGATTTAGCTTCAAACACTTGGGATATATGTGATATAGCTTCAAATGCAGACGAAACAAACGAGTTAGCTTCAAATCCGAGCGAAACAAGTGATTTTTCTTCAAATACTTGCGATACAGGTGATATAGCTTCAAATCCATGCAAAACACATGATTAAGCTTCAAATCAATGCTATGTAGAAGGTTTAGCTTCAAATCCATGCGACACAAATGATTTAGCTTCATATACTTGCGATATAAGTGATATATCATCAAATGCAGACGAAACAAACGAGTTAGCTTCAAATCGATGCGAAATCCATGATTAAGCTTCAAATCAATGCGAAGTAGAAGGTTTAGCTTCAAATCCATGCCTAACAAATGATTAAGCTTCAGATACTTGCGATATAAGTGATATAGCTCAAATGTAGACGAAACAAACGAGTTAGCTTCAAATCTAAGCGAAACACATGATTTAGCTTCAAATCAATGCGATGTAGAAGGTTTAGCTTCAAATCCATGCGAAACGAATGATTTAACATCAGATAGTTGCGATATAAGTGATATAGCTTCAAATGCAGACGAAATAAACGAGTTAGCTCCAAATCCAAGCGAATCACATGATTTAGCTTCAAATCATTGCGATGTGGAAGGTTTAACTTCAAATCCATGCGAAGCAAATGATTTAGCTTCAAACACTTGGGATATAAGTGATATAGCTTCAAATGCAGACGAAACAAACGAGTTAGCTTCAAATCCATGCGAAACACATGATTTAGCTGCAAATCAATGCGATGTAGATGATTTAGCTGCAAATCAATGCGTTGTTGAAGATTTAGCTTCAAATCCATGCGAAACAAATGATTTAACATCAGATAGTTGCGATATAAGTTATATAGCTTCAAATGCAGACGAAACAAACGAGATAGCTTCAAATCCAAGCGAAACACATGATTTAGCTTAAAATCAATGCGATGTAGAAGGTTTAGCTTGCAATCCACGCGAAACACATGATTTAGCTTCAAATCAATGCCATATAGAAGGTTTAGCTTCAAATCCATGCGACACAAATGATTTAGCATCAGATACATGCGTTATAAGTGATATAACTTCAAATGCAGGAGAAACAAACGAGTTAGCTTCAAATCCATGCAAAACACATGATTAATCTTCAAATCAATGCTATGTAGAAGGTTTAGCTTCAAATCCATGCGACACAAATGAATAAGCTTCAGATACTTGCGATATAAGTGATATAGCTTCAAATGCGGACGAAACAACGAGTTAGCTTCATATCCAAGCGAAACACATGATTTAGCTTTAAATCAATGCGTTGTAGAAGGTTTAGCTTCAAATCCATGCGAAACCAATGATTTAGCTTCAGATACTTGCGATGTAAGTTGTATAGCTTCAAATGCAGACGAAACAAACGAGTTAGCATTATATCCAAGCGAAACACATGATTTAACTTCAAATCAATGCGATGTAGAAGGTTTAGCTTCAAATCCATGCGATACAAATGATTTAGCATCAAACACTTGGGATATAACTGATATAGCTTCAAATGCAGACGAATCAAATGAGTTAGCTTCAAAAACCATGCTAAACACATGATTTAGCTTCAAATCAATGCGAAGTAGAAGGCTTAGCATCAAATCCATGCGACGCAAATGATATAGCATCAGATACTTGCGATATAAGTGATACAGCTTCAAATGCAGGAGAAACAAACGAGACAGATTCAAATCCTTGCAAAACTCATGATTAAGCTTTAAATCGATGCTATGTAGAAGGTTTATCTTTAAATCCATGCCTAACAAATGATTAAGCATCAGATACTTGCGATATAAGTGATATAGCTTCAAATTCAGACGAAACAATCGAGATAGCTTCATGTCCAAGGGAAACACATGATTTGGCTTCTAATCAATGCGAAACACATGCTTTAGCTTCGAATCAATGCGATGTAGAAGGTTTAGCTTCAAATCCGCGCGAAAAAATGATTTAGCTTCAAATACTTCCGATATAAGTGATATAGCTTCAAATGCAGACGAAACAAACGAGTTAGCTTCAAATCCATGCGAGACATATGATTTAGCTAAAATTCATGCCGAACACATGATTAGCTTCAAATTCGTGCGAAACAAATGATCTAGCTTGAAATCTATGCGAAAAACATGATTTAGCTGCAAATCAATGCGATGTAGAAGGATTAGCTTCAAATCCGGGCGAAACAAATGATTTAGCTTCAAATACTTCCGATATAAGTGATATAGCTTGAAATGCAGACGAAACAAACGAGTTAGCTTCAAATCCATGCGAAACGCATGATTTAGCTTAAAATTCATGCCGGACACATGGATTAGCTTCAAATTCGTGCGAAACAAATGATTTAGCTCCAAATCCAAGCGAATCACATGATTTATCTTCAAATCATTGCGATGTGGAAGGTTTAACTTCAAATCCATGCGAAGCAAATGATTTAGCTTCAAACACTTGGATATAAGTGATATAGCTTCAAATGCAGACGAAACAAACGAGTTAGCTTCAAATTCATGCGAAACACATGATTTAGCTGCAAATCAATGCGATGTAGAAAATTTGGCTTCAAATCCATGCGAAACAAATGATTAACATAAGATAGTTGCGATATAAGTTATATAGCTTCAAATGCAGACGAAACAAACGAGATAGCTTCAAATCCAAGCGAAACAAATGATTTAGCTTCAAATCAATGCGATGTAGAAGATTTAGCTTCAAATCCACGCGAAACACATGATTTAGCTTCAAATCAATGCCATATAGAAGGTTTAGCTTCAAATCCGTGCGACACAAATGATATAGCTTCAGATACTTTCGATATAAGAGATATAGCGTCAAATGCAGACCGAACAAACAAGTTAGCTTCAAATCCATGCGAAAAACATGATTTAGCTTCAAATCAATTCGAACTAGAAGGATTAGCTTCAAATCTATGCGATACAAATGATTTAGCATCAGATACATGCGATATAAGTGATATAGCTTCAAATGCAGGAGAAACAAACGAGATAGCTTCAAATCCAAGCGAAACAAATGATTTAGCTTCAAATCAATGCGATGTAGAAGATTTAGCTTCAAATCCACGCGAAACACATGATTTAGCTTCAAATCAATGCCATATAGAAGGTTTAGCTTTAATCCGTGCGACACAAATGATATAGCTTCAGATACTTTCGATATAAGAGATATAGCGTCAAATGCAGACCGAACAAACAAGTTAGCTTCAAATCCATGCGAAAAACATGATTTAGCTTCAAATCAATTCGAAGTAGAAGGATTAGCTTCAAATCTATGCGATACAAATGATTTAGCATCAGATACATGCGATATAAGTGATATAGCTTCAAATGCAGGAGAAACAAACGAGTTAGCTACAAATCCATACAAAACACGTGATTAAGCTTCAAATCAATGCTATGTAGAAAGTTCAAATCCATGCGAAACAAATGATTTAGCTTCAAACACTTGGGATATAAGTGATATAGCTTCAAATGCAGACGAAGCAAACGATTTAGCTTCAAATCCATGCGTAACACATGATTCAGCTGCAGATAAATGCGATGTAGATGGTTTAGCTTCAAATCCATGCGAAACAAATGATTTAACATCAGATAGTTGCGATATAAGTGATATAGCTTCAAATGCAGACGAAATAAACGAGTTAGCTCCAAATCCAAGCGAATCACATGATTTAGCTTCAAATCATTGCGATGTGGAAGGTTTAACTTCAAATCCTTGCGAAGCAAATGATTTATCTTCAAACACTTGGGATATAAGTGATATAGCTTCAAATGTAGACGAAACAAACGAGTTAGCATCATATCCAAGCGAAGAACATGATTTAACTTCAAATCAATGCGATGTAGAAGGTTTAGCTTCAAATCCATGCGAAACAAATGATTTAGCTTCAAACACATATGATATAAGTGATGTAGCTTCAAATGCAGACGAATCAAATGAGTTAGCATCATATTCAAGCTAAACACATGATTTAGCTTCAAATCAATGCTATGTAGAAGATTTTGCTCAAATCCATGCCTAAGAAATGATAAGCTTCAGATACTTGCGATATAAGTGATATAGCTTCAAATGCAGAAGAAACAAACGAGTTAGCATCATATTCAAGCTAAACACATGATTTAGCTTCAAATCAATGCGATGTAGAACGTTTAGATTCAAATCCATGCGAAACCTATGATTTAGCTTCCGATACTTGCGATGTAAATTATATAGCTTCAAATGCAGACGAAACAAACGAGTCAGCATCATATACAAGCGAAAAACATGATTTAACTTCAAATCAATGCGATGTAGAAGGTTTAGCATCAAATCCATGCGAAACAAATGATTTAGCATCAAACACTTGGGATATAACTGATATAGCTTCAAATGCAGACGAATGAAATGAATTAGCTTCAAAAACCATGCAGTACACATGATTTAGCTTCAAATCAATACGAAGTAGAAGGCTCAGCATCAAATCCATGCGACACAAATGATATAGCATCAGATACATGCGATATAAGTGATATAGCTTCAAATGCAGTAGAAACAAAGGAGACAGATTCAAATCCATGCAAAACTCATGATTAAGCTTTAAATCAATGCTATGTAGAAGGTTTATCTTCAAATCCATGCCTAACAAATGATTAAGCGTCATATACTTGCGATATAAGTTATATAGCTTCAAATGAAGACGAAACAAACGAGTTAGCTTCATATCCAAGCGAAACACATGATTTGGCTTCAAATCAATGTGATGTAGAAGGTTTAGCTTCATATCCAAGCTAAACACATGATTTAGCTTCAAATCAATGCGATGTAGAACGTTTAGCTTCAAATCCATGCGAAACCAATGATTTAGCTTCAGATACTTGCGATGTAAGTTGTATAGCTTCAAATGCAGACGAAACAAACGAGTTAGCATCATATCCAAGCGAAACACATGATTTAACTTCAAATCAATGCGATGTAGAATGTTTAGCTTCAAATACATGCGAAACAAATGATTTAGCATCAAACACTTGGGATATAACTGATATAGCTTCAAATGCAGACGAATCAAATGAGTTAGCTTCAAAAACCATGCTAAACACATGATTTAGCTTCAAATCAATGCGAAGTAGAAGGCTTAGCATCGAATCCATGCGACACAAATGATATAGCATCAGAAACATGCGATATAAGTGATACAGCTTCAAATGCAGGAGAAACAAACGAGACAGATTCAAATCCTTGCAAAACTCATGATTAAGCTTTAAATCGATGCTATGTAGAAGGTTTATCTTCAAATCCATGCCTAACAAATGATTAAGCTTCAGATACTTGCGATATAAGTGATATAGCTTCAAATTCAGACGAATCAATCGAGATAGCTTCATGTCCAAGGGAAACACATGATTTGGCTTCAAATCAATGCGAAACACATGCTTTAGCTTCGAATCAATGCGATGTAGAAGGTTTAGCTTCAAATCCGCGCGAAAAAAATGATTTAGCTTCAAATACTTCCGACATAAGTGATATAGCTTCAAATGCAGACGAAACAAACGAGTTAGCTTCAAATCCATGCGAAACATATGATTTAGCTTAAAATTCATGCCGAACACATGGATTAGCTTCAAATTCGTGCGAAACAAATGATCTAGCTTCAAATCCATGCGAAAAACATGATTTAGCTGCAAATCAATGCGATGTAGAAGGATTAGCTTCAAATCCGGGCGAAACAAATGATTTAGCTTCAAATACTTCCGATATAAGTGATATAGCTTGAAATGCAGACGAAATAAACGAGTTAGCTTCAAATCCATGCGAAACGCATGATTTAGCTTAAAATTCATGCCGAACACATGGATTAGCTTCAAATTCGTGCGAAACAAATGATTTAGCTTCAAATCCATGCGATACAGATGATTTAGCTTCAAATTAATGCGATGTAGAAGGTTTAGCTTCAAATCCATGCGAAACAAATCATTTAGCTTCAGATACTTGCGATATAAGTGACATAGCTTCAAATGCAGACGAAACAAATGAGTTATCTTCAAATCCAAGCGATACAGATGATTTAGATTCAAATTAATGCGATGTAGAAGGTTTAGCTTCACATCCATGCGAAACAAATCATTTAGCTTCAGATACTTGCGATATAAGTGATATAGCTTCAAATGCAGACGAAACAGACGAGTTAGCATCATATCCACGCGAAAAACATGATTTAACTTCAAATCAATGCGATGTAGAAGGTTTAGCTTCAAATCCATGCGAAACAAATGATCTAGCATCAAACGCTTGGGATATAACTGATATAGCTTCAAATGCAGACGAATCAAATGAATTAGCTTCAAAAACCATGCTATACACTTGATTTAGCTTCAAATCAATACGAAGTAGATGGCTCAGCATCAAATCCATGCGACACAAAAGATATAGCATCAGATACATGCGATATAAGTGATATAGCTTCAAATGCAGGAGAAACAAACGAGACAGATACAAATCCATGCAAATCTCATGATTAAGATTTAAATCAATGCTATGTAGAAGGTTTATCTTCAAATCCATGCCTAACAAATGATTAAGCGTCAGATACTTGCGATATAAGTTATATAGCTTCAAATGAAGACGAAACAAACGAGTTAGCTTCATATCCAAGCGAAACACATGATTTGGCTTCAAATCAATGCGATGTAGAAGGTTTAGCTTCATATCCAAGCTAAACACATGATTTAGCTTCAAATCAATGCGATGTAGAACGTTTAGCTTCAAATCCATGCGAAACCAATGATTTAGCTTCAGATACTTGCGATGTAAGTTGTATAGCTTCAAATGCAGACGAAACAAACGAGTTAGCATCATATCCAAGCGAAACACATGATTTAACTTCAAATCAATGCGATGTAGAAGGTTTAGCTTCAAATCCATGCGAAACAAATGATTTAGCATCAAACACTTGGGATATAACTGATATAGCTTCAAATGCAGACGAATCAAATGAGTTAGCTTCAAAAACCATGCTAAACACATGATTTAGCTTCAAATCAATGCGAAGTAGAAGGCTTAGCATCAAACCCATGCGACACAAATGATATAGCATCGGATACATGCGATATAAGTGATACAGCTTCAAGTGCAGGAGAAACAAATGAGACAGATTCAAATCCTTGCAAAACTCATGATTAAGCTTTAAATCGATGCTATGTAGAAGGTTTATCTTCAAATCCATGCCTAACAAATGATTAAGCTTCAGATACTTGCGATATAAGTGATATAGCTTCAAATTCAGCCGAAACAATCGAGATAGCTTCATGTCCAAGCGAAACACATGATTTGGCTTCGAATCAATGCGATGTAGAAGGTTTACCTTCAAATTCATGCGAAACAAATGATTTAGCTTCAAATCAATGCGAAGTAGAAGGCTTAGCATCAAATCCATGCGACGCAAATGATATAGCATCAGATACTTGCGATATGAGTGATATAGCTTCAAATGCAGAAGAAACAAACGAGTTAGCATCATATCCAAGCTAAACACATGATTTAGCTTCAAATCAATGCGATGTAGAACGTTTAGCTTCAAATCCATGCAAAACCAATGATTTAGCTTCAGATACTTGCGATGTAAGTTATATAGCTTCAAATGCAGACTAAACAAACGAGTTAGCATCATATCCAAGCGAAGAACATGATTTAACTTCAAATCAATGCGATGTAGAAGGTTTAGCTTCAAATCCATGCGAAACAAATGATTTAGCTTCAAACACATATGATATAAGTGATGTAGCTTCAAATGCAGACGAATCAAATGAGTTAGCATCATATTCAAGCTAAACACATGATTTAGCTTCAAATCAATGCTATGTAGAAGATTTTGCTCAAATCCATGCCTAAGAAATGATAAGCTTCAGATACTTGCGATATAAGTGATATAGCTTCAAATGCAGAAGAAACAAACGAGTTAGCATCATATTCAAGCTAAACACATGATTTAGCTTCAAATCAATGCGATGTAGAACGTTTAGATTCAAATCCATGCGAAACCAATGATTTAGTTTCCGATACTGGCGATGTAAGTTATATAGCTTCAAATGCTGACGAAACAAACGAGTTAGCATCATATCCAAGCGAAAAACACGATTTAACTTCAAATCAATGCGATGTAGAAGGTTTAGCATCAAATCCATGCGAAACAAATGATTTAGCATCAAACACTTGGGATATAACTGATATAGCTTCAAATGCAGACGAATGAAATGAATTAGCTTCAAAAACCATGCAGTACACATGATTTAGCTTCAAATCAATACGAAGTAGAAGGCTCAGCATCAAATCCATGCGACACAAATGATATAGCATCAGATACATGCGATATAAGTGATATAGCTTCAAATGCAGTAGAAACAAAGGAGAGAGATTCAAATCCATGCAAAACTCATGATTAAGCTTTAAATCAATGCTATGTAGAAGGTTTATCTTCAAATCCATGCCTAACAAATGATTAAGCGTCAGATACTTGCGATATAAGTTATATAGCTTCAAATGAAGACGAAACAAACGAGTTAGCTTCATATCCAAGCGAAACACATGATTTGGCTTCAAATCAATACGATGTAGAAGGTTTAGCTTCATATCCAAGCTAAACACATTATTTAGCTTCAAATCAATGCGATGTAGAACGTTTAGCATCAAATCCATGCGAAACCAATGATTTAGCTTCAGATACTTGCGATGTAAGTTGTATAGCTTCAAATGCAGACGAAACAAACGAGTTAGCTTCAAATTCATGCGAAACACATGATTTAGCTGCAAATCAATGCGATGTAGAAAATTTGGCTTCAAATCCATGCGAAACAACTGATTTAACAGAAGATAGTTGCGATATAAGTTATATAGATTCAAATGCAGACGAAACAAACGAGATAGCTTCAAATCCAAGCGAAACAAATGATTTAGCTTCAAATCAATGCGATGTAGAAGATTTAGCTTCAAATCCACGCGAAACACATGATTTAGCTTCAAATCAATGCCATATAGAAGGTTTAGCTTCAAATTCGTGCGACACAAATGATATAGCTTCAGATACTTTCGATATAAGAGATATAGCGTCAAATGCAGACCGAACAAACAAGTTAGCTTCAAATCCATGCGAAAAACATGATCTAGCTTCAAATTCATGCCGAACACATGGATTAGCTTCAAATTCGAGCGAAACAAATGATTTAGCTCCAAATCCAAGCGAATCACATGATTTAGCTTCAAATCATTGCGATGTGGAAGGTTTAACTTCAAATCCATGCGAAGCAAATGATTTAGCTTCAAACACTTGGGATATAAGTGATATAGCTTCTAATGCAGACGAAACAAACGAGTTAGCTTCAAATTCATGCGAAACACATGATTTAGCTGCAAATCAATGCGATGTAGAAAATTTGGCTTCAAATCCATGCGAAACAAATGATTTAACATAAGATAGTTGCGATATAAGTTATATATCTTCAAATGCAGACGAAACAAACGAGATAGCTTCAAATCCAAGCGAAACAAATGATTTAGCTTCAAATCAATGCGATGTAGAAGATTTAGCTTCAAATCCACGCGAAACACATGATTTAGCTTCAAATCAATGCCATATAGAAGGTTTAGCTTCAAATTCGTGCGACACAAATGATATAGCTTCAGATACTTTCGATATAAGAGATATAGCGTCAAATGCAGACCGAACAAACAAGTTAGCTTCAAATCCATGCGAAAAACATGATTTAGCTTCAAATCAATTCGAACTAGAAGGATTAGCTTCAAATCTATGCGATACAAATGATTTAGCATCAGATACATGCGATATAAGTGATATTGCTTCAAATGCAGGAGAAACAAACGAGTTAGCTTCAAATACATGCAAAACACATGATTAATCTTCAAATCAATGCTATGTAGAAGGTTTAGCTTCAATTCCATGGGAAACAAATGATTTAACATCAGATAATTGCGATATAAGTGATATAGCTTCAAATGCAAACGAAGCAAACGAGTTAGCTACAAATCCATGCGAAACAAATGATTTAGCTTCAAATCAATGCGAAGTAGAAGGCTTAGCATCAAATCCATGCGACGCAAATGATATAGCATCAGATACTTGCGATATGAGTGATATAGCTTCAAATGCAGAAGAAACAAATGAGTTAGCATCATATCCAAGCTAAACACATGATTTAGCTTCAAATCAATGCGATGTAGAACGTTTAGCTTCAAATCCATGCAAAACCAATGATTTAGCTTCAGATACTTGCGATGTAAGTTATATAGCTTCAAATGCAGACTAAACAAACGAGTTAGCATCATATCCAAGCGAAGAACATGATTTAACTTCAAATCAATGCGATGTAGAAGGTTTAGCTTCAAATCCATGCGAAACAAATGATTTAGCTTCAAACACATATGATATAAGTGATGTAGCTTCAAATGCAGACGAATCAAATGAGTTAGCATCATATTCAAGCTAAACACATGATTTAGCTTCAAATCAATGCTATG